>NC_084587.1:904007-1054007 GCF_033807715.1 Cololabis saira | reverse complement strand
ACAAATAAAACACCCCAAAAACCAAACACCCATACAAAGATAAAAATATGAAAATAAAAAGTGCAGTGCCATAAATAGATTAAATTAGAATTATATGATTAGAAAAGAACTAAATTAAACACATTAATGACAATTATCGTCATGTAGTTTCTAGTAGACTCAAGTTTGAGAACAGAATTACTTAGAAAACATTTGTGAAGTTTAATAACTGAGTTTATTCTTTGTAGTGAAGTTATTTCAAAGTATTAATTTATTTTTTAATAAAGTCCAACACTTTTACAATCTTAACTCGTTCAGCTAAAACAGTCTCATAACAACGTAATACCTGTTTAAATATAAGAAAAACGACATTAAAGTTGGTTTTATTTAGGCTGAATTAAAGTTTGACCTATTTTAAACTCTATCCATGTTGGTTTTTTGCTGTTAAAACGTTATAAATCATATATATATATATATATATATATATATATATATATATATATATATATATATATATATATATATATATATATATATATATATATATATATATATATATATATATATACTAAACTAAAAGCTGCTTTGTCGGAGTTTGTCTTCGGTCCCTGAACGCACCACAGTTCGTCACCGGAAGTTAATATTTGGACCGGAAGTTGGGATATTTAAACCGGAAGTGCAGCAGAAACGTCGCCAGAGCCCTGTTCTGTTTAATGTAATGATTAATGACATTTTTTCAAAGTTAGATGGATGCATCGAATCAGCGCTATACGCAGATGATGGGGCCATATGGATGAGGGGAAAAAATGTGTCACATGTCTTCAGGAATATCAGGAAAGCAATAGAAAAAGTGGAAAAGTGGTCGTATGAATGGGGGTTCAAAATGTCAGCCAGCAAGTCATGTTACATGATCTTTACAAACAAGCGTAAGATTGACAATGAGAAGTTAACACTTTATGATCAGCCGATGGAGAGGGTGAATGAGTTCAAGTACCTGGGCCTATATTTAGATCACAAGTATACATGGAAAACACACATTGAACACCTGGAAACGAAGTGCAAAAAAGTTATTAATCTACTACGGGCTGTAGCAGGCTGTGACTGGGGGGCAGATAAAAAATCACTAATTGACATATACAGGGCAGTCATGAGATCAACAATAGATTATGGCAGTATAGTTTACGGAGCAGCAGCTAACACTTCATTACAAAAAGTAGACAGACTACAGTATAGAGCACTGAGAATTTGCATAGGAGCCATTAGGTCAACACCCATAAACGCAATATTAATAGAAGCAGGAGAGACACCACTGGATTTAAGAAGGGATAAACTGGCACTTACATACTGGATAAGATTAAAAGGGAGTGGGGAAGAAAACCTTACAACGAGGACAATAAAGGACTGTTGGGAATACTCTAAATTCCAGAGACATGGGTTTGGGTGGTCAAGGGATGAAAGGTTGAGAAGATATGCAATGGAGACATTAAAATTCACTAAATACACACCTATGAGTAACATACCTCCTTGGCTATTCCCAGAAGCAAAAGTAGACATGAGCATACTGGAACGGAAAAAAGAATGGAGAATGAACGAAGTAGGAGGTAAAGCAAGTATTTACCTGAGAAATAGTTACTACAACTACCTGGAAATTTACACAGATGGGTCAAAAAATCAAAAGGATTGTGTGGGAATAGGTGTATTTATCCCTGAGTTTGATGTGAATATCTCTAAAAGATTATCCAACCAACTATCAGTATACACAGCAGAAATGGTGTCAGTCTTTATTGGGTTACAATGGGTGGAAGAGCTCAGTCCTGATAAGGTGGTGGTTGCACAGACTCAATAGCGGTATTAGAAAGTATAAAATCAACAACAACGTGCAGAGAAGATTTACTCATTGATATTTCTCACAGTTTATTAAGATTACACAGACGTGGCATAGATGTTCAGTTCTGTTGGGTACCAGCACATGAGGGAGTAACAGGGAATGAGGGTGCTGATAAACTAGCAAAAATGGCTCTACATAAGGAAATAACATTACCAGTTCCACTAGGAAAAGGAGAAGGTAAAGCAATAATTAAAAAGAAAGGAATGGAAATATGGCAGAAAAGGTGGGAGGAAGATCAGAAAGGACAGGGATATCACATAATACAAAAGACTATAATAACAAAGAATTATACTGAAAGGAACAGAAGGGAGGAAACAGTTATAACAAGACTCAGACTGGACCACACAGGACTAAATGGCACCTTGCATGTAATGGGAAAAAGGGATAGTGATAAATGTGAGAACTGTGGAATAAAAGAAAATGGTGAACATATCCTAATGCACTGTAACAGGTATAAAATAGAAAGAGAGCGGCTACAGGAAAAAGTGAGAGAGGCAGGACGTGAGTGGAATTTGAGGGGGATACTGGGAACAGAGGGAGAGGGGGTGGAAATCACCAGAAAGGCACTAATTAATTTCCTAAAAAACACTAGGCTGATAAACAGAATTTAAACCGGGCTAAATGAAATAATTTCACACACTCTTGTACAGTAGGTGGCGGTATGCACCTGAAAGTTGCTTGCGATCCGCCAATAAACTGAGAGAAGAAGAAGAAGAAGAACGTCGCCAGCTCCATTTTCTGGCTTCAGTCGTCGCTTCTGTTTTTGTTTTTATTGTCAAACGACACGTTTATTCATTTAAAGTTCTTTTTAAAGCTCGATCAACCACTTTTTCAAGATGGGGGGCGGAGACCTGGTGAGTAAAACCTGAACTTATAAAGAAAAGAGAGGAAACAGCAGAACTCCAGTGAGAATGTTGGTGATTTAAGATTAAATCACTTTATTATGATTTATAACCTTTTAACAACAAAAAACAACATGGATAGAGTTTAAAATAGGTCAAACTTAAATTCGGCCTAAATAAAACCAACTTTAATGTCGTTTTTCTTATATTTGAACAGGTATTAAGTTGTTATGAGACTGTTTTAGCTGAACGAGTTAAGATTGTAAAAGTGTTGGACTTTATTCAAAAATAAATAACTATTTTGAAATAACTTCACTACAAAGAATAAACTCAGCTATTAAGCTTTGCAAATGTTTTATAAGTAATTCTGTACTAAATCTTGAGTCTACCAGAAAGTACATCACGATAATTGTCATTAATTTAGTTATTTTCTAATCATATAATTCTAATTGCATTTATTTCTTTTATATTTCTATTTATTTATTTATTTATTATTAATTATTATTAATTTAACTTTCTATTTCTATCTATTTGTTTGTATTTATATTTCTTTTCTTTAATTTATTTTATAATTCTATTTATGGCACTGCACTTTTTATTTTTATATTTTTATCTTTATATGGGTGTTTGGTTTTTGGGGTGTTTTATTTGTATATGACAGTGTTGTGTGAGTGAGATGGAGATGTTTTAAACAAACTAATCTTTTTAAGAAAGCTTATAGCTAAATATATATTTTATATGTTTGTTTTTAAATATATTTAAAAAAAAGATGTTCATGTTTTATTTTTCTGCTCTGTAGCACTTTGAGATTACTAAATATAAAGAGCGTTATAAATAAAAATTACCCCCTCCCCTTCACCTTTAAAAAAAAAAAAAAAATCATATTATATAAATTTTATATATATATATATATATATATATATATATACATACATACATACATACATACATACATACATACAGGACTGTCTCAGAAAATTACAATATTGTGATTTTCTGTAATGCAATTATAAAAATATCATCCATTCTGGATTCATTACAAATCAACTGAAATATTGCAAGCCTTTTATTATTTTAATATTGCTGATCATGGTTTACAGCTTAAGAAAACAAATATCCTATCTCAAAAAATTAGAATATTCTGGGAATCTTAATCTTAAACTGTAAACCATAATCAGCAATATTAAAATAATAAAAGGCTTGCAATATTTCAGTTGATTTGTAATGAATCCAGAATGGATGACATTTTAGTTTTTTTTAATTGCATTACAGAAAATAAAGAACTTTATCACAATATTAAAATTTTCTGAGACAGTCCTTTATATGATATATTAAAATATATATGATATATATAAAAAAATGCATAAATGCCTTAGGTTTTTACCAACTTGGTATTAACCATTAATATATATGCAGACAAAAAAAATTTTATTATTATTATTATTATTATTAGATGTAGGTCTCCCCGAGGGAACCTCCAGTAGGGATGAGTAAAGTCTGGATCTGACTGTAAGGGTGTAACCGTACGTGACCTTTGACCTTTGCCCCCCTCCTCCCCCCAGAACCTGAAGAAGAGCTGGCATCCCCAGACCATGAAGAACATCGAGCGCGTGTGGAAGGCGGAGCAGAAACACGAGGCGGAGCGGAAGAAGATCGAGGAGCTGCAGAAGGAGCTGAAGGACGAGCGGGCGCGAGAGGAGATGACGCGCTTCGCCCAGGAGAGCGGAGCCATCAAGTGAGAGACGCACACGCCTCCCCGGGTAGTGACGCACCGAATGTTCGGGAACCGAAATTGTTCGGTAACCGAAAATAGCAAAAAAAAAAAACTTTTGGTGTTCGTGGAATAAGTGGGGAAAAAAACTGAACAATTAATAACGGAATGTTTAGATGACGCAAAAGAAGTGGATAAAACCAAATAAAGAAAAAGAAAATCAATCCCATTCCCATATTAATACTTCTATGGGAAAGGGATTGATTTTGTTTTTCTTTATTTTGTTTTATCCACTTCTTTTTCACTTTTTTTTTTACAATGCACTTTAATGCATTAAATGCATTTTTTTTGTTTTAAGGCCTATGTTACAATTTTTCAGCAGTCAGTCAGTTATAGGCCTAACGTAAGCTTAAAGATGGCCTAATGCTAATTTATTTATTTTAAGTTATTTTGTTTTGTTGGTATAATCTCTGATGGAATATTTAAAAAATGCTGGGAAGTGTTCAGTTGTTTATGTTCAATAAATATTTAAATCTCAAATATCCTATCTAAAAAAAATAGAATATTCTGGGAATCCTAATCTTAAACTGTAAAGTCAAAGTCAAAGTAGCTTTATTATCGATTCATCACATGTCAGACATACAAAGAATCGAGAGGACGTTTCCCACTTCCCTCGGTGAAACATATAAAGTGTGCAGGCACAACAGATAAAAATTTTAAAAAGATACAAGATTTTAAAAAGATTTAAAAAAGAGTTCACATGAATAAATAAAACACAACACAGACATTTTCTGGAACTGACCTGAGTGCAAAAGGCAATTTTTGTAAAAAAAAATGTAAAACAGTTTTATAAATATATATAAAAAAAACCAGTGAGCAGTAAATTAAGTGAATTTAAAGTGACACAGTGGTGATATTAAAGAGGCAGTTGTTTCGTAGTCCTGAGTGTTCATAACCATAATCAGCAATATTAAAATAATAAAAGGCTTGCAATATTTCAGTTGATTTGTAATGAATCCAGAATGGATGACATTTTTGTTTTTTTAATTGCATTACAGAAAATAAAGAACTTTATCACAATATTCTAATTTTCTGAGACAGTCTTCTATATGCAATTGGCGAAATAAACGGAAAAACTGCGCAGAACCATGTTCGGTATATTATTCGGCCAAGTGTTTATTATTATTTTCGGTTTCAAATTTTCATTTGGGTGTGACGTTCTGGTGGTTCGGAGCAGAACTAACCGTCTTCACCCTGTCCGTCCGTCCTTCCCAGGAAGAAGGACGACCGTCTGGACTGGATGTACCAGGGCCCGGCGGGCCAGGTCTCCAGGGACGAGTACCTGCTGGGCCGGCCCATCGACAAGCAGATCACGGAGCAGTACGAGGAGCCGGAGAGCGGCCCGTCGGCCCAGACCGGCCTGCTGCCCGGCTCCATCTTTAACCCCGTCACCCCGGCCAACACCCTGGACCTGGCGGCCAAGATCCGGGAGGACCCGCTCTTCCAGATCCGGTAAGACCCGGGAGGACCCGCTCTTCCAGATCCGGTACGTAAGACTCGTAAGACCCGGGAGGACCCGCTCTTCCAGATCCGGTACGTAAAACCGTAAGATCCGGGAGGACCCGCTCTTCCAGATCCGGTACGTAAGACACGGGAGGATCCGCTCTTCCAGATCCGGTACGTAAGACACGGGAGGATCCGCTCTTCCAGACCCGGTAAGATCCGGGAGGACCCGCTGTTCCAGATCCGGTACGTAAGACCCGGTAAGATCCGGGAGGACCCGCTCTTCCAGATCCGGTAAGATCCGGGAGGACCAGCTGTTCCAGATCCGGTAAGATCCGGGAGGACCCGCTGTTCCAGATCCGGTAAGATCCGGGAGGACCCGCTCTTCCAGATCCGGTAAGATCCGGGAGGACCCGCTCTTCCAGATCCGGTACGTAAACCCGGTAAGATCCGGGAGGACCCGCTCTTCCAGATCCGGTAAGATCCGGGAGGACCCGCTCTTCCAGATCCGGTACGTAAACCCGGTAAGATCCGGGAGGACCCGCTCTTCCAGATCCGGTACGTAAGATCCGGGAGGACCCGCTCTTCCAGATCCGGTACGTAAGATCCGGGAGGACCCGCTCTTCCAGATCCGGTACGTAAAACCGTAAGATCCGGGAGGACCCGCTGTTCCAGACCCGGTACGTAAACCCGGTAAGATCCGGGAGGACCCGCTGTTCCAGATCCGGTAAGACCCGGTAAGATCCGGGAGGACCCGCTCTTCCAGATCCGGTAAGACCCGGTAAGATCCGGGAGGACCCGCTCTTCCAGACCCGGTACGTAACACCGGAACAGCCAGGAATCTGGCAAAAAGAGAGAAAAGATGGTGCACTTGGTGACACGTTTTGATATTTGGTGTTAGGTTTGTACGGAAGAGTCTCAGGGCCAGGCAGGAGAAAAAATATTTGAGGGGAAGATTTTTTTTTTTATTGTGCAACTTCGAGAAAAAAGTCAATGTCTTGAAAAAAAGGTAGAAATGTTGAGATTAATGTTGAAGTACAATTTCGTTAATAAAGTCGAAATTTCGAGAATAAAGTTATACATTTCGACTTTATTCTCGAAATTGTACTTCAACATTAATCTCGACATTTCGACTTTTTTCTCGAAGTGCACAAAAAAAAATCTTCCTCCTCTAAATTATTATTTTTATTTTGTCCTGCGTGGCCCTGATACTCTTCCGTAGGTTTGGACATAAGGTTTTCAAAAACAACTAACAAATTGGTGTCGCCCCCTAGTGGCCGGTTTGTTTGTGGTGGTTTTTAAAACCTTACGTCCATCACTAACATGCCAAATATGAAAAACCTGTCACTAAGTGCAGGATTTTCCTGAATTCCCTCCCGGCTATAACACTGTAAGACCCGGTTCCAGTCGCAGACGCTGAACTTCTGTGTGTTTTTGTGCAGGAAACGAGAACAAGACAAGAAGAGAGAAGTTCTGACCAACCCGGTGAAGATGAGGAAGATCAAGGAGATGGTGAAGCTCGTCTACATGACTCACAATTCACAACCCTGAAGTTTGATCTGATTTGGTTTTTATTCGTCTCAAACATGCAGAAATATAAAAACAAACGGTATCTGTAATAATATTTAGAAATATAGCGCATTGCGATGAAGTGCAAGTTTGAGAAGGAGCTGAAGGAAGAAAAGTTTATCAGGTTCAGCCCCCCCTTATATTGTAATATAGTATATAATACAGTTACATATAAAATTACATGTGTATGTGTGTGTGTGTATATATATATATATATATATATATATATATATATATATATCTCCATTTACACACACACACACACACACACACACACAAACTACACGATATGCGCCAAAAATGCCAACATAAATGGATGGTTTCTCAAAGAAAACCTGTTAAAAATGGCAGCAGTTCTTAACGCAACTTCCCCTCAACAATTCAACACATGTGAGGAGGAATTAATGAGCTACGGAAGCCCAGGAGGGACAGAAAGAGGGCGCAGCCAAAAAGGTGGTTTCCTCCAGAGACGCAAATAAAAATAACAATAAAATAAAACAACAAATTGAGATAAAATTCACAAATATTCAACAAAATGAATAAATGATAAATAAAATCCCCAAATACAAAATTTTGAGAAAAAGTCGAAATCTTGAGAAAAAAGTCGAAATGTCGAGGAAAAAAGACGAAATCTTGATATGATTGATATCTCGATATTTTGAGAAAGAAGTCGAGAAAAAAAAGTCAAAATTTTGAGAAAAAAGTCGAGAAAAAAGTCAAAATTTTGAGAAAAAAGTCAAAATACAATTTGAAAACAAAAATAATTAAAGTGCATTTTCCAACTCTGTTACAAGTACATGACACACACACATTCATAAAAAATTCAATTCCATAAGAATATTCATAATCCATAAATCAATGCAATCTGAAAAATTCAGAACATTTTACTTAAATATTTAATAAAAGTTAAACACAGAATTGTAGTAACTGAAATACTTTCTTCCAGCTGCGCCAAAATCTTGAGAAGAAAGACAAGAAGAAGAAGAGGAAGAAGGACAAGAAGGAGAAGAAAGGAGACAAAGAGAGGAGGAAGGAGAAGAAGCACAAGAGGAGGAGTCTGAGTTCCAGCTCCGAGGAGGAAGAAGAAGAAGAGAGATCCAAACACAGGTGGAGGCCACCCCCACATGGGAGGCCACGCCCACAGGGCCAGGCCACGCCCCCTCCCTACAGCTCGTCCACTCACCTGTTTTCTGTCCTCAGGTCCGACTCCAGAGACGAGGCAGGAAGGAGGTGGCGTTCCCATGATGCACCGGGGTACGGCCTGCAGGTGAGTCGTTAGCAGCTCCGTCACGTTAACCACCATCTGAGTCTGAATTTAGAAAGATTTACTGTATTGGCCCGAATATAAGACGACACTGATTATAAGACGACCCTGATTATAAGACGACCCTGATTATAAGACGACCCTGATTATAAGACGACCTGATTATAAGACGACCCTGATTATAAGACGACCCTGATTATAAGACGACCTGATTATAAGACGACCCTGATTATAAGACGACCCTGATTATAAGACGACCCTGATTATAAGACGACCCCCTCCTTTTCAAGACTCAAGTTTGAAAACAGACAGAAAATAATGACAGTACATCTGAAACAAATGATTATAACAATATATGCGAGAGAAAAAGCCTGTTATTTTGCCTCATTCAAATCATGACCTTGAAGTTTGCATCATAACTTCTCCTCAGCTGCCGGTTCACCTGCCGAACTTCCACCCTCTTTTCTCCAGATTGTCGCTACGTTTCTCCACTTTCTGTTATCTCTTCTCTTATTTTCTTTTTTTCTTTCTTATACTATTTTTTATTTTTCTTCTTCGTGACAGGGGTTCCTTTGTCCTGGGGAGTTTAGTTCAGCATTGGCTTTAAAGATATCTGGCGCCATCTAGTGTTGTGAATGGGTATAACGTCTAGACCCCAAATGTAAGACGACGCCCACTTTTTCAGTCTTATTTCAATGCAGAAAACACCGTCTTATATTCGGTCCAATACGGTAGTTCAGGTAGAAACATTTAGTTCAGGTAGAAACATTTAGTTCAGGTAAAAACGTTTAGTTCAGGTAAAAACGTTTAGTTTAGGTAAAAACATTTAGTTCAGGTAAAAACGTTTAGTTCAGGTAAAAACATTTAGTTCAGGTAAAAACAGCAGTCAAATCAGCAGAAATGTCAGTTTGCTGGATGAAATATATTAATTCCTGATAAAATAAAGTGTGTTAGTGACAGCTCTGCTCCTGTAGCATGTGAATGAGTGTAAGTTTGTGTCTACATGAAAGTACAATCTGCATTGAGGCTTCTCGCTTCGGGAATCCCGGTCTGTGATTGGACGCTGGAATCCCGGTCTGTGATTGGACGCTGCCTCGGCGTCAACGCTGCTCATTTGCATAAAGTTCAGATTTTTACACTTCAAATTGACGATCTGGACGGGCTGGTCCTGACGCCTCTGGCAGCAGCTCTCATAGACATGAATGGTAGCAGCTCTCATAGACATGAATGGTAGCAGCTCTCATAGACATGAATGGTAGCAGCTCTCATAGACATGAATGGTAGCAGCTCTCATAGACATGAATGGTAGCAGCTCTCATAGACATGAATGGTAGCAGCTCTCATAGACATGAATGGTAGCAGCTCTCATAGACATGAATGGTAGCAGCTCTCATAGACATGAATGGTAGCAGCTCTCATAGACATGAATGGTAGCAGCTCTCATAGACATGAATGGTAGCAGCTCTCATAGACATGAATGGTAGCAGCTCTCATAGACATGAATGGGAGCCGGACGCCCGTGACGCCTGTAACACTTTCATTGTGAATCCGGGGTAACTGTGATGTTTCCTCACAGTTCTCCACCGGCCGCCATCACCACCAGGCGGCGCCGGATCACCACCCGAGCCGCCGCCAGAGGTCCCGGTCCCCGTCCCGGTCCCCCCCCAGGAACCACAGGGACAGGAACTCCCACGGTTCCTCGCACCGCGGTGACAGGAGGGCGGAGCCTCGCGCTGCCAGCCCACAGAAGCCCCGCCCACACAAACAGGCCCCGCCCCCGTCCAGGTAGGATAGGATTTTATTTCTGATTTTATTTCGAACATGCATAAAAAAGCGTACAAAAAAGTGAAAAAACAGAATACAAGATATATATATATATATATATGTGTGTGTACAGCACTTCATATAATATTAGTTCACGGATCCACCAACATGCTTGAAACAGAGTAAGATTGAAGTAAACACTTATCCAGTTTTACCCCTGAATCTACATACATTCTTACATATAATAAGAGTTTCAATAAACTAACTAACTAACTAAAATAATACTCAATTATATGTAAATATAAATATAGTCAAAATCAAGGCAAACAAAACAAACACCATCATTTAGTTGTTACTATGTATGTTTGTAATAATAGAAGTAATTATAATTATAGTATTACATTATCATTACTTTATTATAATACTACAATATAATAGAGAACATTGGACAGTAATGGTATAACAATATACTTGATACTATTAAACTATATAAGAGTAGATATGTTATATATACTGGTTCATATATTTACCTCCAATTATATACATAAAAATATAAATCTATGTATTGACATATTTACATTTAACTATAAATCAATATATATTAATAGAGGTATAGATATATAGTAGTAGTAGTAGTAGTAGAGTTTATTTCGAATATGAATCATAAAAAAAGAAAGAAAATAAGACAATCGTCTTCACATGAGACATAACAAAGTACATATTCGAAAGGGAGTGAGAAGAAGTAAAACTTATAAACTCTCACCCCCTCTCCTTAAATATGACTAGCTAACACATGCGAACATAACATTATGCAAACATAATAAAAAAAAAAATATATATATAAATAAAAATAAATAAAAATGAAAAAACAAAAACAATAAAAACATTGTAGCAACATAAGCTACTGACTAGTGTAAGAAAATAAGGATAAAAATAGATAAATAAAAAATAAACACTGTATCATTGCACCCAAGCATTTTGCTCATCCCTGTACCTCTGAAAAATAATATCTTTGTATTTTATTTTAAACGGTTTAATATTTGGACATTGCTTTAATTCCATTGAAAACTTGTTCCATAGCCTCACCCCGCTGACTGAAACACAAAAACCTTTCCTGTTTGTGCGTATTAATGTGACATTAAAATTACTTTTGCCCCTTAAACCATATCTTCCCTCATGAATACTAAAACTAAAGTATTTGGATATATAAATACTGTATGTATAATACAACTCAATATATCCATATCCATACCTACATATAACATATCTATGTCCATAATATACATCTATATTTCTACATATATGAATAAATGTACAGGGCAGATTCTGCTCCCAGACCCGTCTCCGGCCGGTTCTGCTCCAGTGTGCACTGCAAAAACTCCAAATCTTACCAGGAATATTTGTCTTATTTCTAGTTAAAATGTCTCATTTTTAGTCAAAAAGAATCTCATTACACTTAAAACAAGAATCATCACTGGAAAAAACAACAATTTTCACCTGTTTCAAGTAAATTTTCACTTGAAATAAGTAGAAAAATCTGCCAGTGGAACAAGATTTTTTTGCTTGTAATGAAAAGATAAATCTTGTTCCACTGGCAGATTTTTCTACTTATTTCAAGTGAAGATTTACTTGAAACAGGTGAAAATTGTCAAATAACCAAGTTATTTTTCTGGTAATGAATCTTGTTTTAAGTGTAATGAGATTTTTTGACTAAAAATTAGACATTTTAACTAGAAATAAGACAAATATTCCTGGTAACATTTGGAGTTTTTGCAGTGAGAGTTCCGGGGTCCAGAGTTCCCGGGTCTAGAGTTCTGATCCGGGTCCATCCTCTCGTCTCCTGCAGGAAACTGTCTCCGGAGGAGCTGGAGCGGCGCCGGAACCAGATGATGGACCAGGCCCGGCAGAGAGAGGAGGACCGGGAGAACAACGTGAGGAGATACAAGAACCAGGAGGAGCAGGAGAAGCAGCTGGAACAGAACCGGAACCAGAACCTGGAGCAGCACAAAGGATTCATACAGTAGGTCCAGTAGAACCAGTAGGACCAGTACCAGTCGGAAAACTGGTCGAAAAAAGTCGAAATTTTGAGAAAAAAGTCGAAATTTTGAGAAAAAAGTCGAAATTTTGAGAAAAAGTCGAAATCTTGAGAAAAAAGTCGAAATCTTGAGAAAAAAGTCGAAATTTTGAGAAAAAAGTCGAAATTTTGAGAAAAAAGTCGAAATTTTGAGAAAAAGTCGAGGAAAAAAAGTAAAAAGTTTGAGAAAAAAGTTGAGAAAAGTCAAAATTTTGAGATAAAAGTCAAAATTTTGAGAAAAAAGACAAAATTTGGAGAAAAAATTCGAAATTTTGAGAAAAAGTCGAAATCTTGAGAAAAAAGTCGAGGAAAAAAAGTAAAAAGTTTGAGAAAAAAGTCGAGAAAAGTCAAAATTTTGAGATAAAAGTCGAAATCTTGAGAAAAAAGTCAAAATTCTGAGAAAAAAGTTGAGAAAAGTCAAAATTTTGAGAAAAAAAGTTGAGAAAAGTCAAAAATTTGAGAAAAAAGTTGAGAAAAGTCAAAATTTTGAGAAAAAAGTCGAGAAAAAAGTCAACATTTTGAGAAAAAAGTCAAAACCAGTAGGACCAGAACGTGAAGCAGCAGCAGCACAAAGGATTCATACAGTAGGTCCAGAAAGAGTGTCCTGTTCCACCCAGTGTGATTCCCGTCATCTACTGGATTCACAGCTAAACTCTTCATGACACCACGACCTCCAAGGAACAGGCAACGTTGTGGTCGGACAGGTTTAAAGGGACCTATTATGACATCTAATATCTATTTTAAACAGGCCTTGAGTGTCTTAAAAACAAGCTTTTGATTGTTTTTGCTAAATAAATTAGAAATTCAGCCTCTAAACCAAGGCCCAGTCCAAATCCCCCCCTAGTGCTACTTTTCATCCCAACCCCTAAATGCTGTGCGTTCCCATGAGGGTAGTGGTGTCACAATTCCTCTTTTCATCTAGTGGACATAACGAGGGCTAGTGTGTATGAATCTAGCCCTTCACAGCGAGGGATTTCAGATGAACTCACCGACCGAGGGCTAGAGAAATTTCCCAGAATGCTTTACGTCATAATTTGCAGACTGAATCAAAAAAGAAAAACATGGCGGACATTTCTTATTTTGTAGTGAATAAAATCAATATTTTGAGTTAGTTTCTGCATAAAAATGCGTTTTGATTACATTTCTAGCGAGAAATATATATTTTACTTTCATAATATTCACTCAGTGAATGTACATTATCACTCGTTTGGTCGTTGTTGCGAAGTCTTTTTCAAACCTCGCCAGAATAAAGGCTGATTTATGGTTCCGCATTACACCAACGCAGAGCTACGGCGTAGGTTATGCGGCGACGCGCGCCGTACGCCGAACACTACACCGTAGGCTCTGCGTCGATTTAACGCAGAACCATAAATCAGCTCCCAAGTTCTCATCTCGAAATTTTCGGATCAAATTTCTTAACAGCGTTATTTGGATAAACTGAGCCCAGGTTGGGGATCTTAACGGTTACTTTTACACCTGAAAAAATATTAAAACTTAATAAAGTGGCATATTAACAGCGCTACAGCTGAAATTAAAACAGCTTTTACATCTGGGCTTCCTGATATGGTGTGACGTTTGTGCAAACGTAACTACGCAGTCGCTTACGTACCCGAACGTAAACCACGCAGTGACGTAGCAGCTAAATCTAGGGGTAGTGCTGAAAAGTAGGGGAAGTGGGGGTATTGGGACTGGCCCCATGTCTTTATCTTCCCATTCTCTAACCTCATTATCTATGCAGGATTCTGAGGGGCGGGTCTATGATAATGAGGCTCTGTGCTGATTGGCTGCCTGAATGATGTGTAGTAGGGGAGGGAACAAAGCCTCGCTCTGGGCAGAAGAGCAGCTGGCTGTGTACACTAGCGTGTCCCATGCGATGCGAGCGTCAGCGACCAAATCAATTCCATTGCTTTATTTTCTATTGGACTGTCCTAACTGGCCACAGCGCTGCGCGGCGTGATGTTTTGAGCTGAACATTTGTCGGACGTCCTGCTTCTATTTTCTTCCTGTCCCTCGCGTTGAAAGCCGGTTGAAAGTGCTGTAGGAAACGGTCACGGATGAGGAACGGCTGATCCAGTTAGTTGAAATGAGAAGTTATCTCTATGATTCCTCCTCATTTCACTACAAAAACCTCAATAAAGTTCAGCTGCTGGAGGGAGATGGACAGAGAGACGATGTCACGCAGTGCTATGATAGTCGGACGCTCATGCAGTTACACGGTTTATAGTTGTGGGTGGGGTTTGCATTTTGGTTCTGTAACGACGGGAGCAGAATCTTATTGTCTCGTAGATCCACATCACACTGGACGATCATCCGGGCGGCTGTACAGACTCTGCAGAATCTGGTTGCTTTCCTCCTTCTCTGAGTTGGCAGGCTGAGGGGAGACCACTTTATATAAGTTAAAGACAGAAAAAAACACTTTATATATGTTAAAGCTGTTTTTCACAATAGGTCCCCTTTTAGATAATTCATCTAATTAACGTTGGTGGTCTAAAACCTGAATTTTTTTAGACCAACAAACCTGCTGGATTATCTGTGATGGAGACGAGCAGGAACCACGATCTCACTTTAACCTGAACTCTGGTCTCCATAGCAACATGAAGCTGATTGTTCCTGAACTCTTGTTTCCATAGCAACATGAAGCTGATTGTTCCTGAACTCTTGTTTCCATAGCAACATGAAGCTGATTGTTCCTGAACTCTTGTCTCCGTAGCAACATGAAGCTGGAAAGCGCCGCCAGCTCGTCCCTGGAGGACCGAGTGAAGAGAAACATCCACTCCATCCAGAGAACGGCGGCGTCGCTGGACAACTTCATGAAGAGATGAGGACGACGGGGACGACGGGGACGACGGGGACGACGGGGACGACGGGGACGCTGGGACCACTGGGACCACTGGGACCACTGGGACGCTGCAGAGACTCCGTCCTCGTCTGGTAGAGACTCGTCCGTCTGTCCTGCAGACACACGGACGACGGGAGAGGACGCAGCTCCTTCCTGGGGCTTTTATTCTGAAAGGCCGATTCCAGAACGACTCGTTACTCGTTAAAACGTTGATGGACCTTTTTATCTGAAATGATTTTGTAAATATACGGTCAGTATTTTATGTACAACTGGTGTAAAACTCAGTTTCTTTAGTTTCTTGGTATAACACGTGTTTGTTTGATATTCAGTTTCTGTATTATTCTTAAAAATGATAAAAAAGCTTTGCTGACCAAAACAAGTCGCGCTGTTATCTTTTCTGGGACCAACTTTTACTTCTGTGTCACGTTTCTTGTACTTATAGTTTCAGTAACTGGCCGTGTGACGGTCACATCATCTCATTTTAGGTGAATGACGGTTCTGAGCAGAGACTTGAAGCAGCCCGGTACCACCACACCAGTACCAGTACCACGACACCAGAACCAGTACCACCACACCAGAACCGGCCTAGACCAGGAGTCCAGACCACCTAGACCCAGACCAGACCCAGACCACCTAGACCAGGGGTCGGGAACCCAAAATGTTTTAGATCCATATTGGACCAAAAACACAAAAAAAAATATGTCTGGAGCCGCAAAAAATGAAAAGTCTTGTATCAGAATTAGAATGAAGAAACACATGCTGCATGTTTCTATATTAGTTAGGACTGGGGGAAGATTTTATTTTCATTGTGCACTTCGAGAAAAAAGTTGAAATGTCGAGAAAAAAGTCAAAATGACGAGAAAAAAGTCGAAATGTTGAGATTAATGTTGAAGTACAATTTCAAGAAAAGTTTAGAGTTTATAAAACGTCTCTGATGCAACACTGGGAAAAGCAATAATTGTAAATCAGATTTATTATTTCGTTTTCGTTTAATTGTCTATTACATATTCTGTTTTGAGCTGAAAATACGAAAACAAACACCAATCTTCCATTTTTTGGTTATACAGAAAAACAAATAAACGAAATATTGACTCGTTTTTTTCGTTTGCTAGATCTAATGGAATAATTGAATAGCTGTGTGAAGTACACGGACCTTCATTACAAATAACTGAAATATTGCAAGCCTTTTATTATTATAATATTGCTGATCATGACTTACAGCTTAAGAAAACTCAAATATCCTATCTCAAAAAATTAGAATATTCTGGGAATCTTAATCTTAAACTGTAAACCATAATCAGCAATATTAAAATAATAAAAGGCTTGCAATATTTCAGTTGATTTGTAATGAATCCAGAATGGATGACATTTTTGTTTTTTTTAATTGCATTACAGAAAATAAAGAACTTTATCACAATATTCAAATTTTCTGAGAAAGTCCTGTATTTTAAAAAATCCCCTCCAGTTTCCAAAGTTCTGACAGATAAATCCTGTGTCACCGTCACAAACTCTGCTCCTCTTTCGCTTTAACGCGCCTCAACCGAACTATGCTGGCCCCGCCCACCAGCCAGTGACGCAGCGCCTGTAGTTTGAACCAGCCAATCGGATCCACGGAGGTCGATGACGTAGCGGGAGCAGGTTCGTCTGATCCCCGTGTTTCTAAACCGTGTAGTCACTCCAGAGCTAAAGGCTAAAGCAGCGGTTTAAACTGGTTTTCTGGGAAAGAAACGCCAACAAAACAACGATTTCAACATGGTAAGAAATAACAACATAAATCCAGATCCCCGGACCGGTTCTGTTGGATAAAATGTGTTATTTGTTGCAGGAATCTGAGGATTTAAGAGCTAACTGCTGCTAACACGCACCGGCTTTAATGCGTTTATCTTTAAATTTAATGTTTAAAAAATAAACTTTTCAACTGTTTCACAACCAGATTTTATAATAGCCTTTCTGAGAAATGCGTTCACGGTTTAAAATGTTAAATAAAGTAATAAGCGGCCAGTTTAATGGTTAGCTTCCGCCCAGCTAGCCACGCGATGCTAACTGGATATAAATGTTTTATTTTAACAAAAATAAATGTGTTTTATTGAGTTTTTAACAGAATAAATGCGTTTTTATTGAGTTTTTAACAGAATAAACGCGTTTTTATTGAGTTTTTAACAGAATAAACGCGTTTAATTGAGTTTTTAACAGAATAAATGCGTTTCAGGGGTCAGATAAGTTTATTAGGTAATTATATTATGATTATTCTTATAATATTTATTATAATAATTTTATTATAGTCAGTCATATTTCATTATATTATTTATTATTACTTAATTTATTATTATTATTTTTTTTTAAATAAGTTTATTAGGTAATTCTTAATATTATGATTATTATAATATAATTTATTGTAGTAAATATTTAATTATATTATTACTTTATCATTAATTTGTTTAAAAAAAATATTTATTATATTTAACGTTATTCTCAATCACATCCGTGTTTCGTTTTGACTTTTGATGAATTAAAAACGATAAAAATGATTTGTATTTGAATTTTAAAAAACATCTTAAAGGCTCAGAGTTGAGAAGTTGATTAAAAAAAAAAAAGTATATATATATATATATACACACACACACACACACAACAGAAACCACTATATATATGTTAGAAAGTTAAAAAAAAAAGTATTTCTGAGCCTGTTTACTACAACAGTATAATAAAATCCTGTAATGACGGCTTTTAGTTTTGGTTCCACCCCAAGAATTGAAGTGGCCCCTCTGGCCCCCCCTAGGAAACATGTTTGGAGGTTTCCCTGGAGAAACGGGGTGAGGATGTTCATCCCAGTTACCTCTGAATAAAGTCAGGTTCAGGTTCGAGTCCTCCGAGTCTGGACTTGTGTGTTTGTTCCTCAGAGAACTAGTAGGACCCGGAAAACACCGGATTAAAGACTCGTAAAGACCAATAATTCAGAGAAAACAGTTCAGTCTTTCTGCAGCTGCAACAGCAGCCTCATTGATGACGTCACGGAGCGTCCAGCACACGAGACAGGATTTAAATTAACTCTGAACATCAATGAAACTTAATTCAGAACTAAAATTCAGACTTCAGACTACAAATAAAACATTGAATTTAGCGTGGGCTCTGTAATTGTTAGTGTTAAACAATGCTGGCCACGCCCCCTTTACTGAGCATGCTCAGACCCAGAAACAGGAAGTTGGGCTTCAGTAAAACCGTTACTGATCTCTGTTCAACATGGATTTGTGCTGGACTCGGAACAAGAGTCATACACCATAGGGACCGGGGTCTTTTTTATTATTTTTATATATTTTTTAATCATTTTTAATTTGAAATAATCCCACAGCTTCGACATCTTCTTTGTCCTCCTTATTGCTGTGTTTCCTCACTGTCACTGTTGTCGGCCCCTGCAGGGGTCGGTGCAGATAAACTGTTCACACACTTTACGAAAAGCTCAACGCCGTCTTCTTCCGCTTTATAAGGGACACAAGCGGGTTAGCAGCACGTTGTGTCACCATGTGAAACGTGAAGTTTAAATTAGGGCTGGGGATCCATTCAAATATCAAGAATCGATTCGATTCCGATTTTTAAGATTCAGAATCGATTATCAAGATTTGATTCGATCCGATCCGATATTGATTTGGGTTAGTGTTATTAAAACTGTTTTTTGAGCTGTTGCATCAATTATATGAGTGTAGTTCTGCAACATATTAATACTAGTATTATATTGAGATTCAACAGCAAGTATTGCAGCTAATGATGCTGTAAGGACCAATCAGCTCCCAGAATGCTGATAGAACTGAAACAGAAACATCGTGTAGAATTACCAAACAGATCCAGGAGGAAACAGAGACGATGAAATCAGTTTTATTTTTTCCCACATTCCGTTTAATTTTTTTTTCATTTTCGGTCTATTTTGGTTTTTAATTTTTGAGCATTTGGTTTTCAGCATTTTATGCAAATGTAACCCCAAGACAGTATATAAAGTAATGAAATATAGACAATTTATGCAATTATAACTGAAAACTTTAATGTTTTCATACCTTTAAACGTATTTAAAGGCAAAAACATGGCACCAGTTTTTCTCGTGTCCAAAAAAAACATTCCTGTTTTTGAGCATAAACAAAAAAATAACCAAAAGTTGTAATGATAGGGGGGGGGGATTAAAAATCGATCTTTAGACATACAAATCGATTTTTAGGAATTAATATGAGAATCTATTTAGAATCGGAAAATCAATTTTTTCAACACAGGCCTAGTTTAAATGTATTTTTTATTTAAAGGAAGAACTTCCTCCATCATTTTTTATAATCGAGGTCCTTGAGGAATCATTGCAGCCCTGATACCAAACCTTAGTCACGTGTTTCTCCTTTGTGGTGTTGGTTTGTGAGTTTTTGTGAGTTTCCATCCTAACTTCTTCTCCTCCATCAGTCCATCATGTCCTCTAACTTCTCTTCTCCGTCCATCAGTCCATCATGTCGTACAACGGCGGGGCCGTCATGGCCATGCGGGGGAAGAACTGCGTTGCCATAGCGGCGGACCGGCGGTTTGGGATCCAGGCCCAGATGGTGACGACCGACTTCCAGAAGATTTTCCCCATGGGGGACCGGCTGCACATCGGGCTGGCGGGGCTGGCTACTGACGTGCAGACAGTGTGAGTGTGGGGGGGTTCTGGTCCTGGTTCTGGTTCTGGTTCCACGCCGGCCCCTCTAGGTTCTGATCTCCGGCACCGGAGGAAACCGGTCGGACATAACGCACAACAGGGCTCAGTCGTCTTGACGTCATCACTTGGCGGAGCCGCCATGTTGGAAGCTACATTAGCTTAGCTGCTCTTCAGACCATATAAATTACATTTATGTAAATGACAGTACTCGAGTTGTAAAATAAAATCAGGGGGGATGGTGGATTTTATCATATGGGGACAGATAATTTGTGCTGATTACAAATAATATAATATATTACAAATAATAGCAGTGACCAAAACACCTGCAGAAATACTGCAGGAATGACATAGCAGCAGTTAAATGTATTATCCCTGATTTTGGAGAGCTAGCAAGATTTGAAAGTGGCACCTCCTCTAAGCCCCGCCCCCTCATCTAAGCCCCGCCCCCTCCTCCCCCTCCCATCAGCGCTCCGTCCAAAGCCACGCCCCCACAAACTTTGGGGAACGCGCATTTGCAGGAGTCGAGTTTTCCAGGACATTTTGGACAAAACTACCCCATGTCTCATTCACCTGTAAGCGAGGCCGGTTTTAGGGGGGGCAGGGGGGGGCTGTGCCCACCCAAACGTGCATCCTGCCCACCGGTGTCTCCATCCCGGCGAGAGCGGAGAGCGCCGATGCGGCTAGCGGAGCGCTGCGGTACGCTGCAGGCTCTAGAGCCACGGCTACGGCGTAGGCTATGGCGTAGGCCAGGGGTTCTTAACCTTTCTGACCTTGGGACCCAATTTTTTCAGTACAGAGTGGCCCGGGGCCCATTAAATATAAACACTCTATAGTAGGGGTATTCAACTAAAACTTTAAGAGGTCCATTTAGAGAAAATTTACTCAAGCGAAGTTCCAGAACATCATAATATATATATATATATATATATATATATATATATATATATATATTCAAGTAGCCTCATAGTTGTATCAACATCTGCATCTGACTGTTATATTAAAAAAAGTACATATTTGCCACTTACATTTTATTTTATTTTTCAAATGCTATCTTATTTTATTTCTCTACCAGCAGTTTGAATTTCCCCTTTTCTTTGTTAATTGTCTCAACACATTTTTATAATAAATGAATATAAACATTGATGAACCTGGAACGATATTTAGTTTTAATTCTGTTCATTGTGGAGAAAGCTGCTTCACAGCTGTATGTGGACCCAAACATGGGCAGGATGTTTTAAGGTGGTCAGTTTATTTTCTGTGACTTCAGTTCAGACTTGAGTGGATATGTTTGATGAAAAACTTTGTGTTTTGTTTCAGTGGCAGTGGTCTCTGAACGTATGAGACACTGGTTTTGTCCCAGTGGGAAGACTGAACAAGGATGAATTTGTCCATTCCGGGACTTCTCTTTCCAGCTGTTACGCTTCTCATCTCTGTATATAGAGCCAAGCTAATTACCGTATTTTGACGACCATACGGCGCCGTGTGGAAAGACGCACCCTCAGTTTTGTGTGTGTCATTTCTGTAAACACACACACACAGCGCGCCGTGTGGAAAGGCCCCATCAACACACACGGAGCGCCGCCTTACAACAACACACACACCAGCATACAAGTGTGCATATTTAAAAATATAGCGGGAACAAAACTTAGTTTGATTGTACTTTATTTAAGATATTACATTAATCAGTTGTCAGAGGACTCAGCGCGTCAGGTTTCATCCGAGCCTGATCAGCTGAGACGGGCAGGAGCCTGCAGCTCTCTGGCTGCGGAGTAGCCGAGTCTTTCCGATGCTTTTGCGAAAGCCCGAACAGTCCAGTCCAGCAGACACGTCAGCCCACGCATCTACATGTACAATCCTTCAGCAGTAAACTATGGAGCCCGCAAGCCCGAGCGGCACCGACCTCCCCGGCCGCGGGGACGCGTCAGGATAAATGATCACGCCGCGCTCGCTCGCTCTGGGCCCAGACCCAAGTAATCGATCCCTGATCCTGGCGGATCTAAACCTACTCTGTGCAAAATGAAGGATTTTCTCTATAAATACACACCATTTCTCTTACTATTACACGTACAGCTAGCTGAGTGTCTTCTCCTCATTTGGTTGGGAGTTGCTATGCAGTCCCGCGGCCCACACGTACAAAACAGAATTCTTTTTGCGGCCCACTAGATGGCGCTCGCGGCCCAAGTGTGGGCCGCGGCCCTATGGTTAAGAATCACTGGCGTAGGCTACGCCGGTTCTCGATTCCAATCCCTAGTTTTAAGTTCTAAGTGGGTCGGTATTTCTGTGGGTGTATTTTTTTGTATTTTTTGTTCATTTTCTAGTGTGGGATATTTTATTTTGTTTTAATTTTAATTTTATTTATTATTATTATTTGTTGCTGCTTATTATCATTATTATTATTTGTAGCTGGAAGTAGGTGGTTTAAATACTGGAATGTTATATTTTGATGTAATTAATGTGTCTGTGTAATCCCATGAGGGATGGGTCATTTAAATGTCCGGACACGAAAATAAAATAATTCATTCATTCATTCATTCATTCATTCATTCATTCATTCAAAATAATTCATTCATTCTAAGAGCTCCGATACTCCAGTCCGGTGCATGTGAGATGTTCAGGTCTTCATGAGTCCCACCGGGTCCTAGCGGGTTCTAACGGTTCCGTCTGTGTTTCAGGGCCCAGTGGGTCCAGACTGGTCCTAACTGGTCCTAACTGGTTCTAACTGGTTCTGTTTCAGGGCCCAGAGACTGAAGTTCCGTCTGAACTTGTACGAGCTGAAGGAAGGACGACAAATCAAACCCAAGACCTTCATGAGCATGGTGTCCAACCTGCTGTATGAGAGGAGGTGAGAATATACACACACACACACACACACCTGCTGTATGAGAGGAGGTGAGAATATACACACACACACACACACACCTGCTGTATGAGAGGAGGTGAGAGATACACACACACACACACACACACACACACACTTGCTGTATGAGAGGGGGGGGGGGGGGCGCCCCGCACAGCACATCCAAGTGATCGCTGTCTGGCGCTCAGCCAATGTCTTTGATGTTATCAGACGGCTCGGTCAGTTCTGATCCAGGTCCACAGATGTTCCTGAGAGGGGAGGGCTAGTGGGGGCAGAGCCACTTGTTTACATTCCACCAGGGAGATTGTGACCAGAGCGATCGGCCAAAACCGCCCTGTCAAGGTCAGATTATAGAATCAACAATTATATTAAAGAACAGGCAGCCTCAGTAATTTTCCGTCTGCCTTCAGTCTCTCGTTCATCAATGGCGACTCCAATCAGACGAATTTGTGATCAATGTCCGCCAAGCCGAGCTTCCAACTTCTCCAAGGTCTTCTCCATCTTGCCAATGAGCTCAAAGACGCCGCCAGCCTGAGATTCTGTTCAAGAATCACATCCAGCTTACGGCTTTGCTCCCCCAGCGTTAAAGTCTGAGCGTTGATCACCTTGCTTGATCCTTCATCCACGTCCGGCAGCTCTGAAAGGGCCAGAACAGCTGTCGACGACTTACGCGTTTGTCGGTAGACCAGGAATCCCCCCCCTCCTCCGATTAGCAGAAATCCTGCTATCATAAATCAAATTATGAAGCATCTTCAACGTCCTCGACAGACAGAATCACCAAACACAACGGTTTCCAGTATTTCCAGGAATCCATTGTTTATCCAGCAAAAAATGTCCCATCGGGGCAGGAGGGCTCCCTTACCCCCTGACTTCTGGTTGTGCTGAGAGACCAGTTAATCAATTCATGATTGTAGAGTTTTATCCCCCCCCCCCCACAGCGTAGGGATCCAGTTTACACACACACGTAACACACATCACTTGGCCAAGAGGGAAGGGATAAATCCATCACACTAACGCTTCTCTCCCCAGGTTTGGGCCCTAACCTCTCCTATCCTCTCTCCTCTCTCTCCCAGGTTCGGTCCCTACTACATCGAGCCGGTCATCGCGGGTCTGGACCCGAAGACCAGCGAGCCGTTCATCTGCTCCCTGGACCTGATCGGGTGTCCCATGGTGACGGAGGACTTCGTGGTGAGCGGGACCTGCTCCGAGCAGATGTACGGCATGTGTGAGTCGCTGTGGGAGCCCGACATGGTGAGTCCACTCACAATCAGGTCAAACTTTCTTTATACAGCACCTTTCATGCATAGAACGCAGCACAAAGTGCTTTACATAAAACATAAAAGTCACTCCCAGCATGGATGCTCCACATGAGGAAACACTGGAGCTAAAAGATACAAGAAAGCAGGAGAAGATGAAGGCTATGAAGTTAAAATACTAGGGGTGTAACGATACACTAATCTCACGATACGATATTATAGCAGTATTTTTTTAACAACCTTGAATGAGGAACATATGACTGGAAAAAATTGTCTTTTATTTGAAAGACACAAAATACAAAACAATACTGTACGTTTGCCCTATTGTTCCAGTTTGTAATGCTTTATAACTGTTTAAGTTTTAAAGAGAAAACCAGGCCAACCATTTTCCACAAACTGAACTAAAAGTAAATGTCAGGTTTGCATTATGATCTTCAGTTTCATACAAGTACTAATATTTAGACACAAACTGAATAGTTTCTCTCATGTATGACTTGACTTTTTTCTTTCTAATTTAACAACTGAAATTAAATAAATAAATAAAGTAAATAAATACATACAATTTTACATCATAAAACAGATTGATTCATGCTCACCTTATAAGTGTAAGAGGAGATTTATTTTTGTAAAGAAGGTTATTTCATTATTTTATAAATGTATTCTTTATTTTCTGATGTAAATCAGGGACTAGTTTATCTGTAGTGATTAGTCTGTTTTAGATTGGGCGGAGTGATACGCCACAGTACGGCACTAGGTGCTGTGTTGATGTTCTAAAATCCTACACTGTTGAGGGACATTAAAAGTATAACATAAAATCCTAAAAGTAGGTCTATGTAGCAGGGCGAGTGCTACGGGGGCCCGACCGACAGGACAGAGAGGACACGGGGTTTTAGTGCACAAACTTTATTCACCAGAAGCTCTCACACGTGCACCAACACCTTCACGGCAGACCCTTCTCCAGCAGCAGCATCTTCTCCAGCAGCAGCATCTTCTCCAGCAGCAGCATCTTCTCCAGCAGCAGCATCTTCTCCAGCAGCAGCATCTTCTCCAGCAGAGCCTCTCTGGAGCAGCTGCTCCTTAAGAAGGAGCAGGGTGGAGAGGTTGATTGGACACACCTGTGTCCCGACCGCTGAGTGGCTCCGCCACACTGCCACAGTCTAGAAAGCAAGATATTAGAAAAACTAAGAGAATAAAACAATAGAATGTATAAAATAGACCATAAACTAAAACATTTTAATCTAACATTGAGATAAAACACTGAGATAATAAAACAGGATAAAGTAAAGTAAAGATGAATATAAAGCAGAGTAGTGAGATCGGCACCGGTTACTCAAGCGTATTTTCTTTAAACTGTTTCTAAAGCAAATATGTCAAAACTCCAACAAGTATTTGATTTATAACAACTTAAAAATACATCTGCAACAAAGATGGTCCATGTGATCCATGTTCTCCCCCAGCGTAGTGGGTTTATATGAAAATAGAAAAGCTCTCAGATGATACTGAACATAATCTTTCACCACTTCATGATCTCAAAACAAACAGAAACCAAAACTCACATTTCACAGTAAAACATCAGATTGTTCATCACAAACTACGTCAGCAAATCCCGAAACTATTCCCACCAAAAGCAGAATATTTTATTTCATTACCGTTCCGTTGTCATTTTCAATCTTGTATCATCAAAGGGTTAGGGTTAGGGTAAAAAACACATTTGGCACATTTTGACAGTATAGGTATCAAAGTGCCCAGATAGAGAGTTGGCCTGGTTCTATCCACAATAAAACCTTTATAAAATCTATCTGCTTTAATCTATTCTCATGTAACTTGGTTCAGTTGTAGTGAAGGAGTTGCTGAATCCAGACAGTGGTGTATTATATTTATATTAATTGCTATCATATAGGGCTGTGCGATTAATCGATTTTAAATCTAAATTGGATTTATTAATCACAATCGATGTTAAAAAAAGGAAAATCAGAAAAAGGATGTTCCTTTTTTGCAGCTGCATTACAGACAGAGCTCGTCTAGTCTTTGTTTGGTCAAGAACATTGTAAATGTTGTCACTTTACTAAACTCAAGGAGGATTTACAGGATCTTTCAATTGCACTTCATTCCCAATAGGGACATTTGTTTGCTATTTTTCTTTAAAAATAAAGATAAAATATTTGAAACAATTTGTCTTTTGTAGTTTTACCAAAAAAAAAATCGAAATCGAAAACCGGGTTTTCAGAGAAAAAAATCTGGATTTGATTTTTGTCCAAAATCGCCCAGCCCTACCTGGTTCTATCCACAATAAAACCTTTATAAAATCTATCTGCTTTAATCTATTCTCATGTAACTTGGTTCAGTTGTAGTGAAGGAGTTGCTGAATCCAGACAGTGGTGTCTTTATAATTATATCCATTGCTATCATGTTGTTTACCAATGTGCAAACTAAAAACAAATTAGACGAGATTAAAAATGTCATTTTATTTCTTCGGTTTATGACAATTTGCTCAGTCATGTGAACATTCACCATTTTTCTGCCACTGGAAATGCTGGGAGATCTTAGCTGTCCATGGAGACCAAGATTATACATATTGTCCTTACAATTGTGGAGATATTGTTGATTTAATTAGGATAGTTCTGTCCTCCAAAATCCCTCAGGCTGAGCAGGTTAAAATACAAGAAATTCCACTTGTAAAGAGTAAAAGACGGTCATGTGACTCTCCGTAGTTTAGGTGGATAAAGGTTTCAGTCACATGTGAGTAAAATAATAATCTGTTTCTATAAATGTCAGAGGATCTTTTTTAAATATATATATTTTATCATCATGGAGCTCCTGCAGTTCCACCAGGACGGAGGAGAATAGAAGTAGAATCAGGGCCATGAGGAGAAACATATCTGAGAGGGGAAGGTTTGTTTTAATTCTGCACTTTGAGAAAAAAGTCAAAATGTCGAGATTAATGTTGAAATACAATTTGGTGAATAAAGTGTAAATGTATCTTCCATCTAATCCAGTTAGAGCGACTGACAGCAGCAGCTGTAACTAACTAACTAACTAACTAACTAACTAACTAACTAACTAACTAACTAACTAACTAACTAACTAACATCCTTGGAGGGTCTAAAGGTCTACGAGGAATTTTGTAAAGACAGTCACATGTTTGTTATAGTCTCAGAAAGTCGACTTTCTACTCGAAGTGCATAATGAAAAAAAAATCTTCCTCCTCTAAAATATTATTTTTATTTTTCTCCTGCCTGGCCCTGATTCTCTTCGATTTCGATTATTGGAGCTTTGATTCTTCGATTATACCGATTGTCGATTTCTATTATTGGAGCTTCGATTCTTGGATTATTGTGATTTTTAATGCTTTTTTCCATACAAGATTGATTTTGTCTTCATCTGTGGCTACATTTGTAAATAAATAGTCAATCAATGAACTCAGTTCCTCTAACAACACTCATTAAGTAAATAACAAGGTTTTTTGAACATTTGTATTTTTCAAAGACACAAAATAATGTATTTTATGACTATGTAAACATTGTCTCTGTGACTTCCTTAACTTTGACCAGGGAAAGCTGCACTTGCATGAGAGCGCCCTCTATTGGTGGAAAACACTGAAAACGGTCAAGCCCTGGATTTAATGAGTTCATTAATTCAAGTAAACTAGATATGAACTTAGTGTAAACATATCTGCCATATTTCAAGTGAACAATAAGAAATGTGCATTCTTGAAAATGAAATGATTCAGCAGCTTATTCAGTCTGGAATCTGGATAGGAGAACTTAAAAAAAATTATATATTTTTAATTAATTGATTCCAAATCGTCACGTGACATCGATAAATTGCACCCACCTCTACTGGTCTGCAGCATTAACATGTTGGTTGATGAGGTCGGAGGTGAATCAGTCGCCTGTGAACATGTAAACGTATAAACATGTAAACGTATGAACATGTGAACATTTAAACATTTAAACGTGTAAAAGTTTAACCGTGTGTGTGTTTCCAGGAACCAGACGACCTGTTTGAGACGATCTCTCAGGCGATGCTGAACGCTGTGGACAGAGACGCCGTGTCGGGGATGGGGGTGGTGGTTCACGTCATGTAAGTCCTGGTCCTGCTGCTGGTCCTGTTAACACTTCTGCTACACACTAACCAGGTTAAACTTTAGCCAAAACGAGGTTTAGTTTAACAGAAAAACTCCCAGGAAACCAAGAAACCTCAGAATTTCTTCACAAGTAACTCAAAAATCACAGGGAGAGAAAAAACACCAACAAACTAGCAAACCAACAAACCTCACAGAGTTAACAAAACCAACCAGCCGCTGTTTAACCTTTAACCTCCTGATGAGCTGCAGGTTCAGCTCAAACCTGATTTATGGTTCTGTTAAACCAACGCAGAACTTACAGCGTAATCTCTGCGTTGATTTAACGCAGAACCATAAATCAGAGTTCACTGTCCGCCGGCGTGCAGCTCCTCCCACACCGACTCCGCTCATATATTTAATAAATGTATAAAGCTCATATATTTCTAAATCCCCGCCTGGCCGAGCCCTAACGCTGAGGCCACGGTAGATTTAAGTAACGCAGCGCCGCTCACTCATACATCCAGGTCACGTGACCTGGTCACGTGATCTGGTCAAATCGCAGCCTTTGCGGTTAGAAAATCTCGTTCTATCACATCACGATATTATCACAAATACAATGAATGGTTCAGCCCTAGTTCTGGTTCTGGTGAATGAACCAGTGACTCCACAGCCAGAACTTAAACGAGTTCTCTTGTCTTTATTTTTACATTTATTTCAGTAAATATTCTTTAACGACTTTAATTCTGTATTTACATCCGTATTTTATTTTAAACACAGAAGTATTTTAGTCTAGTAGCTTCTCTCTCTTGTTCTGTTTTTAACGTTTGTTCCTCGTTTCTCCTGCAGAGAGAAAGACAAGATCACGACCAGAACCCTGAAGGCCCGGATGGATTAGAACCTTCAGAACCTCCCGGTTACCCCCCAGAACCTCCCGTTTACCCCCCAGAACCTCCAGAACCTCCTCATGTTCCCAACGACCAACGAGACGCTTCTTTTGTATAAATGTCACAATTATAAAACTGTTTTCAATAAATGGAGATGGATTTAAACCACGTTTGTCCTGAACTTTCATCCAGCGCCGATCGCCTGCTTCTTTCTTTTCTTTAAAAACCTCTTTTTAGCAAAGCATTTTATCACTAAACAATGCTGTTGTTTTTTTCCCTAGTTGCTGTTTTTAATTGTTTTCTCTTTTCTGCCTTGTCTTGACTTTTTATCTTTTATTATTTCTGTTTCCTTTTAATCATCAAACTTTAGAACTTTGAGATTTTCAGTAATGTAAAGTGCATTATAAAAACGTTTATTATTATTCTTAGAAATAAGGGAGGATTAACCACTGGGTTCCTGTGGAACCTGAGAACCTTCTGGTTCTGACGGGAAACTTTCTGGAGATTTAAAAACTCTTCACTTCAAGTTCATCAGGAGAAATGCAGGATTTAAAGAATAAAATAAGTTTCAGAAATAAAATGAATGGTTTTTAGGACAAAATGGCTTTTAAACTTGTGGAAAAACCCCAAAGATATTCAAAGCCCTGACCTAAATATTATTTACAGGATTAATGATCATTCATTAATGATCCATAAATGTTCCCAAAGACGCCTGACGCTTCTGACATTTGTCATGTTTTAAGCAGATAAAAAACCAACGTGTTAATCTGGGACATTTCCAGAGATAATAAATGTTTATCTCAGCTGGAGAAATAACGACGATTTATTTAAAATCCTGGAAATATTTATTTTTATTGGTCCGTGTCCGGACGTCTCTGGCGCTGATTGGTCGGAGCTTTTAAATCTTGGTTAATTCATGGATACAAGCAGGATCGTGATTGGCTGTTGTAACCAAGAAAAACCAGGAATAACCAAGAAAAATCAAGAAAAACCAAGCCTGTCTATACTTTTGATTTTGACCATTAAGAGTTTATTATTAGTATATTCGTTTTTTCTACAGTTTTCTCCAGCAGGATCTTTTGAAAATATTTGTAAATTTTTTGTAAATATTATCCATTTTTTTGGTGTTTACTATTTTTTTTCTCTCTTGTACATACTCTTTTTCTACTTTTTATATTGCTCTTTTTTTATTATTTAACTATTCATTGGTTATTTCTATTTAAAATTTTCTGTATAAAGCGTGTGTGTGTTTTTGGCGACTGCAGGACTGAATTTCTCCTCTGGGAGATCAATAAAGTCTTCTATTCTATTCTATTCTATTCTATTCTATTCTACCTATTCTATTCTATTCTGTTCTATTCTATTCTATTCTATTCTATTCTATTCTATTCTATTCTCTTCTTCCTCCAGCAGCAGTGAAGTTGGTTCCAGATGAAGTTGGTTCCAGGTGAAGTTGGTTCCAGGTTGGATGTTTTTTAGGGACCGTCAATAAATGACTGAATGAAATCAAGCATTTTATCTGCCAGATTCACTTCAAAACTACCGAATTGTTGTAATAAAGTTGAGTTGAATAAACACATTTCTTTATATCATATTTAAGGAATCTTTAGTACTCTTATAAGGAAAGAAAAGCGGAGCTTTTTTTCAACAGTCTTTACAAAATGCGACCTAAGGACTTGAAATCTATCCGGAATTGTGGAACTCGGATACAAACACGAGAAACAAGTCGTTATTCTTTATTTATAGACGTGTCTGTATCTAATTCTGTATTTATAGACATGTCTGTATCTATAAGTCTGTATTTGTAGACGTGTGTGTATATACATAGACGTGTGTGTATTTATAGGCTGCAGTGCCGTCAGTCACCACCGGGCCAGTGGCGCAATGGATAACGCGTCTGACTACGGATCAGAAGATTCTAGGTTCGACTCCTGGCTGGCTCGTTCTTTTCCTTTTTATTTATTGTTATTTTTGAAATATTTTCAGCTGTATCTTTTAAAGGTTTAATATTATATTAAAAAGAATCACAGGAAAGATATTTAATAAAGGAGATCATCGACAAGTCTGCACGCATCCTCTCCAGAGTTACCATGACACTCAAGTTATCAACATGTTAACACCGTTTTCATCATCCAAACATGTTATATCTTTACGTCACCTGGTTTGAAAACTATTAATTCGTGGATACAAGCAGGAGCGTGATTGGCTGTTGTAACCGAGAATAACCAGGAACAAACAAGAATAACCAGGAATAACCAGGAATCTCCTCGATCTACAGGTCGCGCTTCAGTCTATGTAACTAATCCAGAAATGATCGAACTGAACCCGGAGGTCGCGGGTTCGAACCCAGCAATCCCCCGTCATATAACAATCGAAACAACACAAATGAAAAAAAAAATGCTCATATATACTCATATTAATTAACTTATATAAATAAATGTGTACATGGTAAAATAAAACAGCAATAACAATTGTAGCGCTTCAGAGTTACCATGACACTGCTTCATTCAGGTTATCACCATTTTCATCATCCAAACAATTATATCTTTACGTCACGTGGTTTGAAAACTATTGGAAAAAAATATCAGATATATCAAATATGACGCTCGAATTGTAAACTCTGATTATAAAGCTGATTCTGATTCTGTATCCCCGGTTCAACCTGCTGGTGTCGCTGCAGTACCGGGTTCTACCACCGGGCCAGTGGCGCAATGGATAACGCGTCTGACTACGGATCAGAAGATTCTAGGTTCGACTCCTGGCTGGCTCGTTCTTTTCTTTTTAATTATTGTTATTTTTGGATTTATTCTCAGCTGTATCTTTCAAAGGTTGCATTTTATATATATATAAAAAATCACAGGACCATGACCTGGTTCTACACCAGCGTTTCAGCGTTTTTCAATTTGACAAAACCTGTTTGTTTCACTGCTTCACTCAAGTTATCGCCATGTTAACACCACTGTCATCATCCAAACAATTATATCTTTCTTCCCCCAACAATAACGTTTTTTTGTTTTTTTTTTCATTTTCATTTATTTATTTTATTTTTATTTTTTCCCCATTCTTATCTTATTTTATTGCTCTCTATTCTTTTCAAAAGCTGCCTATGGACAAGTGTTGCGAATTAGCCCTTGTGCTAAAACACTTAAACAATGCATCTGGTTTGTCCAATGTAATTGCTATGTTCATATCAAATAAACATAAAATAAAACAAATAAAAAAAAAATCATGTCTACCTCATTCTGCTGCACCTTTCAGTTTTTTAATTGTATATATTTTAATAAGTGCCACATTTGTTTATTTACTGTTTGCTATTTTTAAATCTGGGACAGTGAGCGAGATAACCAGAGTCAAATGCAAAATGTTCAAACTTGGCTGATAAAATCTGATTCTGATTCTGATTCTGATTACGTAACATGGTTTGAAAGGTATCGATATTAAAGTGCAGGGCTGTCAATTATCTCCTTTATGAAATGTAATTATTGGCAAATCAGCTAAAGTCGATTTTGTGATTATTTTTATATAAAATCAGGTCTTTAAAGGATAAACCTAAAAATAATTCAAAAAGAACAGAAGAAAAACAACGAGCCAGCCAGGAGTCGAACCTAGAATCTTCTGATCCGTAGTCAGACGCGTTATCCATTGCGCCACTGGCCCGGTAGCAGAGTGTAGTTCCACAGCGCCACCACATGGATCCAGCGCGATATTTCATATGATATAATGATATAGTTTTCAAAACACGTAAAGATATACAGGACTGTCTCAGAAAATTAGAATATTGTGATAAAGTCCTTTATTTTCTGTAATGCAATTAAAAAACAAAAATGTCATCCATTCTGGATTCATTACAAATCAACTGAAATATTACAAGCCTTTTATTATTTTAATATTGCTGATCATGGCTTACAGTTTAAGAAAACTCAAATATCCTATCTAAAAAAAATAGAATATTCTGGGAATCTTAATCTTAAACTGTAAACCATGATCAGCAATATTAAAATAATAAAAGGCTTGCAATATTTCAGTTGATTTGTAATGAATCCAGAATGGATGACATTTTTGTTTTTTTAATTGCATTACAGAAAATAAAGAACTTTATCACAATATTCTAATTTTCGGAGACAGTCCTGTATGTTTAGATGATGAAAATGGTGTTAACTTGAAAACTTAATTTGACTGAAGCAGCTTCATGGGAACTGAAGAGGATGCATTCAGGGTTGTTGATGGTGTCCTTCTTTATGAAATATCCCTACTTTGATTTATTTATTTTTTTACTTTTTTTGATATAAGATCAAACTTTTGAAAAATACAGCGGGAAATATTTTTAAAATAACAATATATAAGAAAGAAAAGAACGAGCCAGCCAGGAGTCGAACCTAGAATCTTCTGATCCGTAGTCAGACGCGTTATCCATTGCGCCACTGGCCCGGTGGTAGAACCTGGTACTGCAGTGGGTTTAAGAGGGGCGACACCAGCAGGGAAACCCGAGTTCGAGTCTGGGTTTTAAGGAACCGCGGGTGAAGGAGAATAAATCACGTTACAATTTGTTTGTTACTATTTCATGGGTATTTCAGTGTCGTGCCAAAAAGTGATTCCTGCCAGAATCTGATTTGTGGCCACGATAGCGCTAAAACGTCAGATTTTCAGATTATGAAGCTCAAGAATGAGATAAAGTCATATTTAGGCAGAAACAACCTTTCATTAACTGTATTTGGCCTTCAATCCATTTTTAGCAGGTAAAAAGACCCATTTTCAGGGAGAAATCAGATTCTGGCTTGATGTTGTGTTTCGTGTCCACTGTCTGTATCTTGTATTTTTAGTATCTCCACTTGGTGTAATGGGTTTGTCCCCTAATGTCACTTTGTGTTATCATAAAATCTCACCAGTAAGAAGAAAGGAAAGAAACCTGTTACTCACCTGTTAGAAGATAAAAACATCCTCCATCCTTCATGGTATAAATTAATCCACGACCACGTGGTTTTGGCCTCGACCTGCGGGGAATTAAGTTCTGCTGCAGAAGCAACTTGTTTTACTAAATACTCACATAATAAATATATAAATATCACAGAAAACATCTCTAACCTCCATAATTCTGCTACTTTACCAAGTTTTCAACCCAAATCTTCTGTTATTTCCTTAATGACGCAGTAAATTGTTAATTGCCGTTGGCAAGTTCGGGGTTTCCCCGTGACGTCACCTCGACCAATCACAGGGCAGCAGTGACGTCACCACACCCTCCCCTGATTGGTTAATTACTTAGTTTTTTTTACCAACTCATCTCGGCCTCCTCGCATCAAGAGTGCAGTACCGCCTTTTCACCACGGAGCATGTAGGGGGCGCTGTTCTAGATTAACATTAATAATAATTAATAAAGAGAGACGAAATGACAATCACAACACATAAAGACGTTTCATCTTTATTATAAGAATGTTATTTTTGGTTTTCAAAGATAGTGACGCTTTCTTTTTTATAAATCTGTCTTTATTTTTAGCAAAGTTTCACATACATAAGTGCAAATTCATCCACAGAAAAAGCCTGAACTTTTTATACTAAAAAAAGAAGTTGGACAATATACGAGGACGATCTGCTCATCGAAAAACACAAAGGCACAAAAAAGACCGTCAGCATCTGTAAATCACTGGATTTGTTAACATGAAACTTACTTTCACACATTGTATGCTTGTATTTTTATTAATTTATCTTTTTAATTTACATTCCACTGTCTTGTCCTTTATCTATTTTTTTTTGTTTATTTCTTTTCAATTTGGTGTTGGAATCTATCTGTATTTGTAATTAATCTTTCATTGAATTTCAAGGTTTAAATAAATAAAAAATATATATTTTTTTTTAAAAACACAAAGAAAAAAAGTATTTTATTAAAAGGCGGTTATATTCTGAAAAAATGAGGAAACCTGGGCCCTCATTTATCAACAGTGCGTAGAAAAGGTCCTAAATTCTGTCGTAGGATTGAAATTTAGAATGTGTGTAAGTACAAAAAAATCCGGATTTATCAAACGTGCGGACGCTGATTTATCAGCACATCAGTGATGATAAATCCCACCTGTTCTAAACTGCCGTGCCCGTGCATGGTTACCGTCATTTGCATACAGAAACGCCTCCAATTGGCCATATATGGAGCAACAAAAGCTCCCGCTTGGAGGTTTACAAACTTTATTGAACAAAATTCTGTAGAGTTTACAACAAAAGGCAAATGAAACAAAATAATCAATTATCTACAAATATTCAACATTTGGGGGGGTTGAGAGCAAAAAAAAAAAAAAAAAGATACATTTACTGACAAGCTATGGGAAGTGTATTAATAAAAATGAAGAAACAAAGACATCGTTTCATATAAGCTTTTGGCAATATCGTTTTTTTCACAGTGTTTCTCAACCCTGGTCCTCGAGGCACCACTGTCCTGCATGTTTTAGATGTTTCCCTGCACCAACACACCTGATTCTAATTAAAGGTCCTAATTAGCTTGTCACCAAGGTCTGCACAGCTCTGTAGATGACACAGGTACTTTTATCACGGTGTGCTGAAGCAGGGAAACATCTAAAACATGCAGGACAGGGGGTCCCGAGGACCGGAGTTGAGAACCACTGGTTTAAGAGACGCTAAGTACAGTTTACATTCATTTTTCAGTTGTACAATGGAGGGTTTGTTGTTATTCCATTTGCATTTATGTATGTGATATTTGGCTTGTAAAATAATTATGTTGACCATGTTTGATATATTTCTTGGAAGATTATCCTAAATTAAGATTTGGTTGGAGTCTAAAGCTCCTGCTTGGAGGTGCAAACACCAATAAAGCTGTTCATGCAGAATAAATGAGTGTTGCATTCCTGCAGGCCACCGGGCAACGACGGGCAACAGAGACATAGTTGCATCGCAGATTATTTGTGCACTGATTGAATGAAATCCTTTAATGTCCACGTAACTGAATTTATTTTGTGATGGTGCTTTTATTGCGATTTGGGTGCAATATAGCTCCAATTATGTTTGGGAATCCGGCGATGGCGTGAAATCCTCGTTTAATTTGGGCTTGTTGTTGATGTGTGTATGGAAACTGGGTGTAAATTAGGGCCAGAGAAATTATTGCATCCAACACTGCCGGCATGATTCTGCTGCGAAATGTCTCCACATGTCTCCAATCTCTCTCTGAAATGTTCCGGTGGACAAACATCCCAGGGTGGACAGGAGCTGGATGTGACTGGGATGGAGTTGTAAATCACAACATAGATCCATCAGAATGTTTTTGGGGAAGCGGTACCTGCTGAGCAGCCGCTCCGTGCTCTCACTGAACAGATCAGTGCGCTCTTTGAAAAAGCGCTCTCTGCGGAGCGTGTTTTTGCGGAGCGCACGGTCTCTAAATCCTCCAACAGTGCAAGATAAGCCATGGTACTTGTATTTTCTTTTCAGGTCGTCCTGCCAAAGCTGTCTTTTATAGCTTGTCACACCAATTATTCAAAATGTCTGATGTCTTATGGATAATTTTTATTAATTGGAGGAAACGGGGAACAAGTGCACATGTTCCCCGTTCAGTCACAGTTCAGCGATCTCAAACTTCACATGTAAAGTTTGAGACTCTTTTAATGGGTTCTATTTGTAGTTTCACTGTTCTACCACTAGGTTTTGTGCGTACGCATGGTCGGAGCTGTGCGTATATTTACACGTGTTTCTGCGCACAAATACATGTTGATAAATACCATACTTTGCGTGGGAATGCTCGTACGCACGCTTTACGCACAGATCTGTGTGTACGCACGGTTGATAAATGAGGGCCCTGGCTCCTTTCACCTCCGCAAGAAAACACTGGTTATTAGTGAATTACAAAGTAAATCCTGCTCATCTGATTTACTCTTATTTCTTATTTTCAAATCGTTATAATTTGCCAAAGTTTGTTCTTGAAAAGTTAATTTTCTTCCTTTTTCTGCATTACATTGTCTATCTGTAACTTTACATTATTTGCTTGAATTCAGGTTTATTTTTCTCAGCAGTTTAAAGCGGAGCCGGTTCTCGCACCTGATTGGTCGGAGCTCTTGAATTTTGGATAATTCGTGGCTAAAAGCAGGATCATGATTGGCTGTTGGAACCAAGAAAAACCAAGAATAACCAGGAATATCTTCGACCTGCAGGTTCGCCCGTCAGTCTACGTTACTAATCCATGAATGATGAAACTGAACCCGGAGGTCGCGGGTTCGAACCCAGAGACCCGCAACAAAAATGTAAGAATAAAAGAGAGGAGATGCTGGAAATAAAGGTTAATTCTACAAATAAACTTACCTAAACAGTTTGGGAAAGTTATCCGGGTTTATATTCTTGACTTTAAAATTTGAGTTTGATGGAACAATAACGTCATAAAACCACTTGTGAACATAATATTTCAATGAAATAATAGAAACAGCACAAATCTCAATAAATGCTTACTCATATTTATTAACTTATATAAATACATATTTACATGGTGAAATATAACAAAAATAAATATTATTATGGGAGTCTTTAGGTCGCATTTTGTAAAAAACCTCAGGAAATCTCTTATGAATCCTTAAGATTCCTAAAATATGATATAAAGAAATATTTATTCAACGCAGCTTTAGTAAAGCAATTATTCTTGCATACATATTAATAGTTAATACCAAGTTGGTAAAAACCTAAGGCATGTATGCATTTTTAATATATATCATATATATTTGAATATATCATATATATTTATTTTATTAATATATATATATATATATATATATATATATTTATTTATTTTTTATTCTGCTTAGTTTTCAAGTGAATCTGGCAGATAGTATGAAGGATATTGAAATTAAAATCATAATTTAATTCAGTTGGTGATTTATTGACGGTCCCTAAGAAAAAACATCCAACCTGGAACCAACTTCACCTTCTGGACCTGACGGTGACGTAAATGTTCAGGTGAGACGGAGCAGAAACACCTGAAACTGCAGGACCTTCGTCCCCGAGGACGTTTAGTGTTGTAAAACTCAATAAAACATTTAAAACTCACACGTCTGAGAAACGTCAGGCTCGTAAAACTCAATAAAAACATTTAAAACTCAGACGTAAGAACGTTAAACGTGCAGAAGGTAAAAGAAGATGAGGAGGCAGAAACAAGATAAAACTCCCTTTAATGATCATCTTCAAGTAACCTTTTGTCCTAACGTCTGTCGGTAACAAAACAATACTGTATACAAACACAAAATTGCTACATTTAATGTAAACAAGATATAAAAATGATCTTTATGGTAATAAAACAAAGTATTTGCTGCAGAATTCCCCTTCTTTGACGCTCCGCTGCTCCTCCGCCTTCGGCCTTCGGCTCCTTCGGTTAAACTTGAAGATGTTCAGAAACAAATGTGGCAAGGAAACATTCATGAATGCAACATTCACGAATGCAACATTCACGAAGGAAACATTCACAAATGCAACGTTCACGAATGCAACATTCACGAATGCAACATTCACGAATGAAACATTCACGAATGCAACATTCACGAATGCAACATTCACGAAGGAAACATTCACGAATGCAACATTCACGAATGAAACATTCACGAATGCAACATTCACGAATGCAACATTCACGAAGGAAACATTCACGAATGCAACATTCACGAAAGAAACATTCACAAAGGAAACATTCATGAAGGAAACATTCATGAAGGAAACATTCATGAATGCAACATTCATCCATGAAGGAAACATCCATGAATGCAACATTCACGAAAGAAACATTCACAAAGGAAACATTCATGAAGGAAACATTCATGAATGCAACATTCATCCATGAAGGAAACATCCATGAAGGAAACATTCATGAATGCAACATTCACGAATGCAACATTTACAAAAGAAACATTCATGAATGCAACATTTACAAAAGAAACATTCATGAATGCAACATTCACGAATGCAACATTCAGGAATGCAACATTCACGAATGAAACATTCACGAAGGAAACATTCACGAATGCAACATCCATGGATGCAACATCCATGAAGGAAACATTCACGAATGCAACATTCATTCACGAAGGAAACATCTATGAATGCAACATCCATGAAGGAAACATCCATGAAGGAAACATTCATGAATGCAACATTCACGAAAGAAACATTCATGAAGGAAACATTCACGAATGCAACATTCACGAAGGAAACATTCACGAATGCAACATTCATTCATGAAGGAAACATCCATGAATGCAACATTCATGAATGCAACATTCACGAAGGAAACATTCACGAAGGAAACATTCACGAATGCAACATTCGTGAAGGAAACATTCATCCATGAAGGAAACATTCGTGAAGGAAACATTCATCCATGAAGGAAACATTCACGAATGCAACATTCACGAAAGAAACATTCACGAATGCAACATTCGTGAAGGAAACATTCACGAAAGAAACATTCGTGAAGGAAACATTCGTGAATGCAACATTCGTGAAGGAAACATTCGTGAAGGAAACATTCGTGAAGGAAACATTCGTGAATGCAACATTCATGAAGGAAACATTCGTGAATGCAACATTCATGAAGGAAACATTCGTGAATGCAACATTCATGAAGGAAACATTCGTGAAGGAAACATTCGTGACCTGCAGGAGTTTGAGTTCAGTGGTTTCACGACACGCAGCCATGCATTTTCTCCTGCATTTTCTCCTGCATTTTCCCCTGCAGCTCCGCAAACATCGCGTTAAATATTCAAGTCCGGCGTTGCCGTGGAGACGGGTCTGTCCGTGCTGAGACGATTAGGGGGGGGTTGATTGGTGGGGGGGTAACAGGCTGGACCGGTTCTGGTGGGGGGTTCTGGGTTCTGGGTCTGGGTTCTGGTTCTGGACCGGTGGGGGGTTCTGGTGGTGCTGGGTCTGGACCAGTGGTCCTGGACGGGTCTCTACAGCAGGATGTTGGACATGAACTCGTAGAAGCGTTTGGAGTATTGCTCCGGGTTCACCGTGGAGATCTCCGCCCCCGCCTGGAGACGAGGAGACAAGACAGTTAGGACAGTTACGTCTTAGATTTATACTTTTTCTCTTGTTAGTGCCACGGCTGCGCCAAGAGGCACTAATGTTATCCTGCGCGTTTATTTTTTTTTTTCATTTTCCGGCCAGATTTCGGTTCGCTACTCCTCCTACAGATTTCAGAGGACCCAGGCACATCATATATCAAACAGTGTGTCTTGATCGGGAATAGTGTGCTATGACTTTTGGTGTTAAAATTCCCATTTTTCCCAAAGTTATTCCCAATAAAACAGACAAAAAAACCCATTCAAAGCGGATGGGAAAAAGTAAAATTCACCTTTTTTCTGAGTCACCTAACTTTCTCATACTTGCACGTAGAAATGTCATTCAAACTTCAAAGCGGAGGAAAACTTCTCTTCTCTCTCCAAACCCCAAACTGTTTTTTCCTAAGATGTAAACTTTTCAAAATATGAGCACTCAAGCGAGGACTGGAAATCACTTTTTTGTCATATCTAGAGTGCGGGTGTCATTTTCTAGAGTGCGAGAAACAGTAAAAACTTTTTACTGTTGTTTGAATTTTGTGCATACCCCGCCTGTCAAAGTCACATTTTATGAATCCCAACATATATGTCTACATTCTGACCAAAAATTATCTTTCTAGCTTTCACGGTTCGGCCGTGAGCTCGAGTTACAAATAAAAATTAAGGTCAATATTTTAGTGTCTCTGCCACTCTAAAAAATTAGAGCTCCACTCTAGATTTGACAAAAAAGTGATTTCCAGTCCTCGCTTGAGGGCTTATATCTTGAAAAGTGTACATTTTAGGAAAAAAACATTTCAGGTTTGGAGAGAGAAGAGAAGTTTTCCTCCGTTTTGAAGTTTGAATGACGTTTCTACGTGCAAGTATGAGAAAGATACGTGACTCAGAAAAAAGGTGATTTTTTTTTTTCTCTCGACATTTTCTCATCTGCTTTGAATAGCGCCATGCAAATACATGGGAAAATGAGTTCCCCATTAGTTTGGAAATTTGGAAATGTTTTTGCACTTCGTGCAAAAACTATTTGTGCCATCGCTCTGAAAATCCACAGGACTGTAGTTAAATTCAGGGCCTACAACTTTCTAAATCGGTTCAGAATTCTTCGAGTAACGGTGTGCGAGTGGTGAGGCCCCAAGGTTCTCCCAATGCGTTCCGGATGGGGGTAAGCGCGCACGTTTTTGCACGTTGCGCAAAAACGTGCACGCCAATTGCTAATAAAAGTCATAGCACACGATTCCCGCTTAAGGCGCACGTTTCTACGTTTTTACTTTTCGCGTTTTCTCAAAGCTGTAGGAGGAGTAGCGAACCGAAATCTGTCCGGAAAATGAATAATAAGAAAAAAAATAATAAACCCGCAGGATAACATTAGTCCTCCAATGCATAGCTTTGGAGGAGGAGTGCCTCTTGCTGCAGCCGTGGCACTAATAACCCCCCTTACACACACACACACACAGTAAATGCTATAACTTTTGAATGGTTTGACATAGAGAGTCGTGGGTGGTGTCATCGGACTCGGTCCTTGAGTCCTTGACCATAATTGGTGCAAATTAGCCCCGCCCCTTTATACTGATTGGTCGATATGTGATAGTCCAATAACTTTTATATGGTTTGACATACAGAGTCGTGGGTGGTGTCATCGGACTTAGTTTTGAGTCCTTCACCTTTATTGCTGCAATAAATAATGCAGCAATGTACATAAATGGGTTACCAGGTTCCCTGGTAACCTGGTAACCAGGTTACCAGGTAACCTGGTTGCCAGGTTACCAGGTTACCAGGTTACCAGGTTAAATATCGGGGCCCGGCGGGTCGTGTTTTCTCACCCCGTGTTTCACAGTTTTGGCAGCGTGTGCAGCTTTCTTCTTGGCGTCGTAGTGCGTCAGGATGTCGATGATCGCCATAAAGTAAACCTCCTTCCTGGCCGCGCCTGGAATGGAGAGACGGGTCGGAGGTCAGAGGTCGGGGTGAGAGGTCGGGGGTCACCTCTACTACACCACCAGGAACCTCTACTCACCGTCGTGGCTCCTGATGGCGTACACGTCCACCGAGGGGTCGAACTCTCCGGGGCTGAAGAATCCCCCACAGTTCAGGAGGTTCCCGGGGGAGTCGGGGGGCGTCCCGTACGAGCCCGGCAGCACGCCGTCGTTCTCCACGTCCTCCTCCTCCGCCCCGGCCTCCACGTCCATCTCCTCCTGCTCCGCCCGCTCCACGTCGTGGAGGCCGACGAGCAGGGAGTAGTCCATGATCTTCAGGGTGGCCAGGAACTAAAGAAACACACAATACAGGAACTAAAACACCAGCAGGAACTAAAGAAACAGAGAATACAGGAACTAAAACACCAGCAGGAACTAAAACACCAGTAGGGACTAGTCCATGATCTTCAGGGTAGCCAGGAACTGGAAAAACAGAGAATACAGGAACTAAAACCCCAGCAGGAACTAAAACACCAGTAGGGAGTAGTCCATGATCTTCAGGGTGGCCAGGAACTGAAACAGGACACGGCTAAGAGGCTGGACCAGGAACCTGTTCCTGGTTCTACACCACCAGCAACCTGAAAGGATTTAAAATCTCCACTGAGGTTTTAACGGTCTCCGGTCTCAAACCTCGGCTGAGGTTCTGGTTCTAACGGTCTCCGGTAAACGAACCCGTCCGTGTCTCGTACCTCCACTGAGGTTCTAACGGTCTCAGGTCTCGTACCTCCACGTCCCGCTTTAGCTTCTCCTGGAACAGCTTCTTGTTGTCGTCTCCGATCTGCAGCTTGTGTCCTTCGTTCAGGAAGTCGTTGTCCTTGAAGGTGGGAAGTTCCTTCGCCTGAAGAGCAGACAGGGTTTTATTTAGGAGACTTTAGTCTACAGACATCTGGTCCTGAACCAGAAAAGGCTCAACAATAATCTGGTCTCTGTTTCCGGTGTGACCTGAGGCGTTTACTTCCCTCCCATCATGCACCAGGGTCGGCCAGAGTCAGCTCACCTTTTCCTTGTCGCTGGCTTCCCTGGAGACGGTGGATCCCTGAAACAGAAACAGAGGTGAGTCCGGCGGCAGCAGAGGATTCAGCACATCGTTTAAGGAGACGGTCCCCGACCTACAGCTCCATCCTGCTGCTTTATCATAAACCCCAGACCTGCAGGCCTTTAAATCTGGTTCCTGGTTCCTGCTGCCAGTAAGACGCCTGACAGATACCCAACCAGTGGCGGCTGGTGCTAAACATGTTGGGGGGGCAACATTGGCATACATGGGGGTGTAACGGTTCACAGGAGTCACGGTTAGTAGGGGGGGTTAAAAATATTGAAAAATCGATGCATCGCAATCATCCCCGCCCTGATTCAATATGGATTTAGCAAAGCCTCTGAATGATTCCCCTCCTGGCCAGAGGGGGCGCTGTGGCAACATTTTCTTATGATTGCCCGTTTTGTGGACGGCGGCTGCAATGCGACCAAACAACAAAATAACAAGCGGAAAATCTTTCAGATCAGACGTTTTGACTCATTTTGAATTCCCATTTAAAGAAGGAACAGGAGAAACGGACAAAAGTAGGGTGGTGTGTAAGTTGTGCCAGGCAGAACTAAAATACTAACACTACTTCACCTAAAAAATAAAACAAAAATAAATAAATAAAAATAAAATCACACACACACATGAAGAAAAGAGCGCTGAAAGTTCACGACGGCTTCATGAACCGGAACCGGAAATGCGTTGCTACCAAGCGAACCAATCACAGCCTCTCGGTCTGCATTGGGTCGTAGTTACATTATTTAGGAGGTGCTAGCAGGCTATGTAGCCTAGACTAGGCTAGGCTTAATGCAGAACCAAAATTCAGGCGTAACCCCCCCTCACCTTGAGGTCGTACTTGCGGTGCACGGTGAGCCGGTGGCTGAACACGTTCCTCGTCACCACCATGTAGGTTTCCACCCCGTCCACCGTCAGCCGGTACATCCCCAGGAACTGGGGCAGCAGCGTGTTGCCGTGGCACTCCACGATGAACTGGAAACAGACCATAATATTACCATCACACTCCACCATGAACTGGAGAAGGAGAAGACCGTTACCATGACAACAGAAGAGAGCGGAGACGGACGGGTCCATCGCCCCGTCCCTTCATCAAGAGCTGTGGAGGAAACTCTGATCCATGATCTCTACTCCAGCCTCCAGGACGCTAGAGGTCTCTAAACCACTTCTTTGTGGTCCTGGTCTTGTCTTGGTCCTGGTCTTGACTATGTTTCTTTATGGTCTTGAACTGAACTAGTCTTGGCCTTGATACTCTCTGGTCCTGATCCTGGTCTGGGTTTAGGCGGTCCGGACTACAGGTCTATGTGACACTAACGTTACTTTCCCTCTCCTCTCTTCACACCTCTGCAGGATGGGGGGGTTCACCTCCTGTCTTGCTGACAGGACAGAATACGTCAGCCCCTGTCACGTGTGGTGTCCCCCAAGGACCTGTCCTAGGTGTTAGTTCCCCCATGACTTCAGCGCCCACACCCTGGTGGGGTTGGTGAAAGGATCTTTCTGTGTGGAGTTTGCATGTTCTCCCCGTGTTCCCTTGGGTAGCTAATGTGAGCTACCCTCACAAAAACATGTACCAGTCCTGGTTCTCTTGCCCCCTCTGGCCAACCGGGGCGCCAGATGGGGTGAGGAGGATCCAGCCGGAATAACGTGATCCTTCCACGCGCTACGTCCGGCCGGAGAATCCTCACCCTGTCTGGGGAAAAGAAGCTGCTGCTCCTCAGGTTAAGGAGGAGACCTGAGCTCAGTGCAGGAACTCCCCGGGGTTGGTAATGGTGATGAAAATGGGAAAAAAATCGGGGATAATTAAAAATATTTTTAGAAAAAAAAAAAACTTGCTTTTTCCACATAAAGAACATATCTAAACTCCGCCCCTTCCTCACTTTCTCCGATGCAGAAAAACTCGTCCACGCCCTTAATCTCCTCCAGGCTCGACTACTGTAACAGCCTGCTCATCAGTACTGGACTACTGTAACAGCCTGCTCATCATTACTGGACTACTGTAACAGCCTGCTCATCAGTACTGGACTACTGTAACAGCCTGCTCATCAGTACTGGACTACTGTAACAGCCTGCTCATCAGTACTGGACTACTGTAACAGCCTGCTCATCAGTACTGGACTACTGTAACAGCCTGCTCATCAGTATCTACTACTGTAACAGCCTGCTCATCAGTATCTACTACTGTAACAGCCTGCTCATCAGTATCAACTACTGTAACAGCCTGCTCATCAGTACTGGACTACTGTAACAGCCTGCTCATCAGTATCTACTACTGTAACAGCCTGCTCATCAGTACTGGACTACTGTAACAGCCTGCTCATCAGTACTGGACTACTGTAACAGCCTTCTCATCAGTATCAACTACTGTAACAGCCTGCTCATCAGTACTGGACTACTGTAACAGCCTGCTCATCAGTATCTACTACTGTAACAGCCTGCTCATCAGTACTGGACTACTGTAACAGCCTGCTCATCAGTACTGGACTACTGTAACAGCCTTCTCATCAGTATCAACTACTGTAACAGCCTGCTCATCAGTACTGGACTACTGTAACAGCCTGCTCATCAGTACTGGACTACTGTAACAGCCTGCTCATCAGTACTGGACTACTGTAACAGCCTGCTCATCAGTACTGGACTACTGTAACAGCCTGCTCATCGGTACTGGACTACTGTAACAGCCTGCTCATTGGTATCAACTACTGTAACAGCCTGCTCATCGGTATCAACTACTGTAACAGCCTGCTCATCAGTACTGGACTACTGTAACAGCCTGCTCATCAGTACTGGACTACTGTAACAGCCTGCTCATCAGTATCAACTACTGTAACAGCCTGCTCATCAGTACTGGACTACTGTAACAGCCTGCTCATCAGTACTGGACTACTGTAACAGCCTGCTCATCGGTACTGGACTACTGTAACAGCCTGCTCATCAGTACTGGACTACTGTAACAGCCTGCTCATCGGTACTGGACTACTGTAACAGCCTGCTCATCAGTACTGGACTACTGTAACAGCCTGCTCATCAGTACTGGACTACTGTAACAGCCTGCTCATCGGTACTGGACTACTGTAACAGCCTGCTCATCAGTACTGGACTACTGTAACAGCCTTCTCATCGGTACTGGACTACTGTAACAGCCTGCTCATCGGTACTGGACTACTGTAACAGCCTGCTCATCGGTTTCCCCAACAAACGCCTCCGGAAACTTCAATTCATTCAGAACTGTTCTTCCCGAACTCTGATGAAAACAAGACCATATCACCCCTATTCTCCAGAACCTACACTGGCTTCCCAGAACCTCAAGAATCCAATACAAGATGGCCGTCATCACCACCTCACCATCTACTAGTGATGCACCGAAATTAAAATTTGTGGCAGAAAGTGAAACTAATAAACACTTTGCCAAATACCGAATAATACCTAACAACGGTTCTTTGCAGTTTTTCATTTATTTTGCCAATTTTTGAAAAAAAAAATTGAGAATTATCTTTCACAATCTTTAATAGGCTCTAATTAAATAATCTCATTTATTCCACTATGGACAGTTGGAATAAATGGAAAGTGGTGTGTCTTGGGGTGCTGGATATGGAAGACGTGGAGGACGTCTATATATTCACGGGCATGACGGTGGGCCTGGTGATCCTAGGGCTTGGCGGGGTCTGGATGCTACAAAAGTTGAGAAAAGTGAGAGCTGATCAGGCAAAGCTGCTCTCTGGCCTCGCTGACATCCAGGAGAGACTGACCAGTGTATGGTCGGATGTGTCCAAAGCTCGTGAGGAGATGAAGTCAGTACGAGCGGAGGGGGCAAAGGCTGTGGCGGCTAGAGAGCCAGAGGACAGCGACTAATCAAAATCTGCATTGACACACGCACTTCCATTGCAAAGTGGATTGCATGCAAAAAGAGACTTGGACAAAAAAATAACTGTACAGTGGACACAGTAGTAAATCACAGGAACGGTGATCAGGATGAGTGGACTGGACACGTGTACAAACATACATGCTATCTGGACTGTGAAGGATGAAATTAGACAAATTGCTATGTGGTAAACTATGTATCTTACTGAATTCTGTTGTTGATGTGATCATGAATGTTACATAGAACGGGGCGGGACTTTGATAAGCGTCAGCTTCTCCCGTACCCTTTTCGTCATGTGCTGAGTATGCAATGTATAATGTTCTGGAGATGAAATGTGTCTATATAAACATGCCGAAATAAACGAAATAATAATAATGTTCTGCTCTTACATCTGGTGATGCTTGTAAGTCCCGTTGTTGGGCATGTATAGGCTGTGATAATGAGACAGGTATTTCTGCAGCCTGACGAGAGGCTCCAGGCTGAGGGCCCGGTCCTGATATGCCCCGCCCCCCGGCCCTGATATGATATGCCCCGCTACTGGCGAGATTATTATTATTAGTGCCACGGCTGCGCCAAGAGGCACTCCTCCTCCAAAGCTATGCAATGGAGGAGGAGTTGTTATTGTTATTGTGTGGATTTCATCTTCATCTTATTCATTTTCCGGACAGATTTCGGTTCGCTACTCCTCCTGCAGCTTTGAGAAAACGCGAAAAGTAAAAACGTAGAAACGTGCGCCTTAAGCGGGAATCGTGTGCTATGACTTTTATAAGCGATTGCCGTGCACGTTTTTGCGCAACGTGCAAAAACGTGCGCTTTTGGCGCCATCCGGAACGCTTTGCGAGAAATTTGGGGCCTAATCACTCGCACACCGTTACTCGAAATATTCTGAAGCGATTTAGAAAGTTGTAGGCCCTGAATTTAACTACAGTCCTGTGGATTTTCAGAGCGATTGCACAAATAGTTTTTGCACAAAGTGCAAAAACATTTCCAAATTTCCAAACTAATGGGGAACTCATTTTCCCATGTATTTCTATGGCGCACAATGTAACACTGTGGATGGGAGGAGGTAAAAAAAAAAAGGCAAATTCACCTTTTTTCTGAGTCATCTAACTTTCTCATACTTGCACGTAGAAATGTCATTCAAACTTCAAAACGGAGGAAAACTTCTCTTCTCTCTCCAAACCTGAAACTGTTTCTTCCTAAAATGTACACTTTTCAAGATATGAGCACTCAAGCGAGGACTGGAAATCACTTTTTTGTCAAATCTACTGCAAATAAGCCCCGCCCCTTCTTCTGATTGGTTGTACCTATTGTCTGCTATAACTTTTGAATGGTTTGACATAGAGAGTCGTGGGTGGTGTCATCGGACTTAGTTTTGAGTCCTTCACCTATATTGCTTGCAAAATTCAGCAATGTACACAAATGGGCAGCAGCCCGCCGTGGCACTCTCGAAATTTCTGCGAGGAAATTGTCTAGTTATTATTATTATCTGTTACCTGGTGGTACTTCCTACCTGGTGGTACTTGAGGGGGGGTTCTGTTACCTGGTGGTTCTGTTACCTGGTGGTTCTGTTACCTGGTGGTACTGCAGGAGGGGGTTCTGTTACCTGGTGGTACTTCTTCAGGATGTTGTGCATCTCTGCGATGTCCTCACTCGACACCGTCTTCACCACGAACCGGTGGTCGTAGCTGCACAGGATCCGGTTGCCGAGGCGACCCTGGGAGTCGCTGTTGAGGGGGGCGGACCGGGTCAGGGAGTTCTGGGGGGAGAGAGACCGGGTCAGGGAGTTCTGGGGGGAGAGAGACCGGGTCAGACCGGGTCAGGGAGTTCTGGGGGGAGAGAGACCGGGTCAGGGAGTTCTGGGGGAGAGGGGGGTCCGGATCAGCTGGACCTGCCGGTCCCCAGACCCGGTTCTCACCTGGTAGTCCTGGTCGTCGATACAGAACCGCTCCCGCAGGTTCCGGAACACCATCGGACAATATTCCTTAAACTTGAACCGGCTGGGCAGGTTTTCTCTGACGGGGAGAGAGAGAGAGAAGGGCGGGTGAAAATATGTGAAAATACGTGGAAACACGAGAAAAGACGTGGAAACACACGGGGGAGGGGGGTACCTACTTGTTGAACAGGTGGTTGGAGGGGGTTAAAGTACATACTTGGAGGGGGTTATGGTACCTACTTGTTGAACAGGTGGTTGTCCACCTTGATCTTGCTGTACGCCTTAAAGTCGTCTGGCATCAACATCACCGGGACGGGGACGTTGTTCAGCTCGTTAATCTGGAGGAGACGAGACAAGAGGTGAGGAGACGAGGAGGTGAGGACACGAGGAAATGAGGAGGTGAGGACTAAAGACTGGACTCTGCAGTTCCTAGACCAGTCCTACACGAGTCCTATTCAATTCAATGCAATTCAATTCAATTTTCAATTCAATTTATATAGCGTCTGATACAACAGTTGTCTCCAGGATGTTTCCAGAACCAGAACATGAACATAAACCCCCGATCAATTATTACATAAATAGTGGCAAGAAAAACTCCCCTTTAGGAGGAAGAAACCTTGAGCAGGACCATAAGGGGGGACCCTCCTGCCGAGGGCCAGACTGGTGGGTCAGGGACGTCAACAGCACAGCAGGCAGGTGGAAGCAGCAACGGGATGACCGGGGGTGGGGACTGCAGGCCAGCACGCAGCTCCCGAAGCTCCGGCCCAATCAGTAAGTCCCAGGTTAGGTTCAGGGTCGGGGGAAGGTTGAGAAGGGGCAGGGCCAGGGAGAGGAGTCTTGACGGACAAACCTCTCCCCCGCCTGACCGGGCCTTTACCCTGACCGGGCCGTTACCCTGACCGGGCCGTCACCCTGACCGGGCCGTCACCCTGACCGGGCCGTCACCCTGACCGGGCCGTCACCCTGACCGGGCCGTCACCCTGGCCGGGCCGTCACCCTGGCCGGGCCGTCACCCTGACCGGGCCGTCACCCTGACCGGGCCGTCACCCTGGCCGGGCCGTCACCCTGACCGTTACCCTGACCCTCTCACTCCCACGCTGCAGGATCCGGTGTTGTGCATTCAGAGATGCTCTTCGCCACCAGCAGAGGATGCAAAGACCAGTCCTAGAGGAGTCCTATTATAACCCAATAACCTCAATGAGCAACAACAGGTCTGGATCTGACCTGGTTCCTACATGACTGTGATTGACATGAGGTGGGCGTGTCCCAGCGTCCAGAACATTCATGACGTGCAGGAAAGGGAACAAACCAGCACCTATTGATGACAGCATGGAGGGGGCGTGTCCCAGCGATGGATGACATCACGGACGGGGCGTGATTGACAGGTGTGATTCCTGGGTGATATGGAGGGATTACCCAGAAGCCCCGGCAGCAGCCGCCCCGTCGCCCCGGATCAGTTCTCCCAGAAACATGAGAGTCCGTCTGAGGTTTGGCTGAGCCGGGTCATGTGACAGGAAGTGACCCCTGACAGCAGCAGATCCACATCAGAAGGATTTCAAAATAAAAGTCTGCAGCTGCAGAAATGGTGGAAAACCTTCAAACCACAATCATCTCAGCCGGGCTCCTTGCAGCACAACCAGAATCAGGACCATCAGGACCGTTAGGAGCCGGGCCTCGACCCGACCTGCTGGACCCGCTGGACCCGCAAGACCTGCTGGCGCTGACCCGATTGACCCCCCAGGGATTAGCGGCGGGTCAGAGAACAGTCAGGTTCTGTTCTGGAGCTAAACCTGGACTGATCCTCTCTGCTGGCACCGGGCCAGAACCACTCAGGACTCAGCCGGTTCTGATTCTGGTTCTGCAGCCGGGCCTGGTTCTGGTTCTGCTGTCAGGCCTGCAGCCGGTTCTGCAGCCGGGCCTCGGCCGGGCCTGGTTCTGGTATCCATCCATCATCAGCTAAAACTGAAGTGAAGATTTTCAGCTTTTTAGGGTCGTGACGGAAGAACCAGCAGTAACCGGACCGGGACCAGGACCTGACCTGAGCCACCCCAGGTTAACCAAGAAACCTGGTCCATTACCCGGTCCGAGGACCCGGGTCCACCAAGAACCTGCACCTGATCCAGTCCCTACAGACACGATACACATGCATGAGATGAAATTACTTAAATTGGTTTTGTCGGTTTCTTTAGCATCTTTTCACTTTCTGTTTTCAGAGCTATTATTATTATTATCATTAATTATCATTATTATTATTATAATCATTATTATTATTATTATTATTATTGTTATTATCATTACTATTATTACAGTTATTTAAGCTATCATTATTATTATTATCATTAATTATCATTATTATTACAGTTATTATTATTATTATTATTATTATCATTACTATTATTACAGTTATTTAAGCTATCATTATTATTATTATTATTATTATCATTATAATCATTATCATTATAATCATTATTATTATAATCATTATTATTATCATCATTACTATTATTACAGTTATTTAAGCTATTATTATTATTATTATTATTATTATCATCATCTTCATTATTATTATCATTATTATTACTATTACTATTATTACAGTTATTATTATTATTATTATTACAGTTATTATTATTTTGTAGCATCATGATACTTCATTTGTTCTTTTTGCATATTCTATTATGTTAAAAGGTAAGATAAACTTTATGCTTCAAGTCAAAATAATCACAATTTTGACCAAAGAAAAACCTTTAAATGAATACATTTTGTTTATCAACTTTCATGCTCATAATTGACTGAAATAAAGATGAACTAACTAAGAACCTGCACCCAATCCAGTCCCAGAACCAGAGACTAGTCGCCCCAGCACCCTAGGGTGCCCCCCCCCCCCACCTATGGGCCCCCCCCCCCCTCACCGTGTGGTTGATCCCCCACATCAGCACCCTAGGGTGCCCCCCCCAGCACCCTAGGGTGCCCCCCCTCACCGTATGATTGACCCCCCCACCTATGGGTGCCCCCCCTCTTTACCGTGTGATTGATCCCCCACATCAGCACCCCTGGGTGCCCCCCTCCCCACCTATGGGTGCCCCCTCACCCCCCCCTCACCGTGTGATTGATCCCCCACATCAGCACCCCTGGGTGCCCCTCACCCCCCCCCTCACCGTGTGGTTGATGCCCCACATCAGCACCCCTGGGTGCCCCCCCCCACCCCTGGGTGCCCCCCTCTCACCTTATGATTGATGCCCCACATCAGCACCTATGGGTGCCCCCCCCAGCACCCCTGGGTGCCCCCTCTCACCGTATGATTGATGCCCCACATCAGCACCCTAGGGTGCCCCCCCAGCACCTTTAGGTGCCCCCCTCACCGTATGATTGATCCCCCACATCAGCACCCCTGGGTGCCCCCCTCTTTACCGTATGATTGATGCCCCACATCAGCACGCTCAGCCCCGGCTCGCTGGCCCGGAACAGCTTCACCTTCTGTCCGATGAAGTGTTTCTTCTTGGTCTTGGTCTTGCTGGCGCTGCCGGCGGCCATGCTGGAGCAGCTGCTGCTGGCCGCCATGTCGGGGTCGCGGGTTCGAGCCCCGCACTCCGCCCACAACACTCACGAGAAACGGGCCCAAACACGGAGAGAAACGGTCCAAAGTGCGGGTTAGTCCGGGTTCCGGGTGGTTCCGGTGCAGGCCGCGGCTCAGCCGGCCATGGTGGCCGCCCAGGGCCCGCCCTGGTCGGGGACGGAGGACCGGAGGACCCGGGGGGGTCGGCGGGGCTTCCTGCAGGGACCGGGGGGACCGGGGGGACCGGGGCTCCGGGACCCGGGGGGCCGGAGGGGACCGGGCTAGGACCGGGGGAGAAGCTCCGTCATGCGCGGGGCTCGGCGGCCGCAGCAGCAGAGCGGCTCAGTCAAGATGGCGGCGGCGCTGCGCCCCCCGGCGGCCGCGGCCGGGACTGCAGGATCCGGGGTTAAACACATAAACACAGTCTGCTGGAGAAAAGTTTAGTTTAATGGGTTTTTGTTTTGTTTTTAGCATTTTAAAGAAATACAGGATAAAAACAACCAAGCAAAATTAAAAAAAAAAAGAATAAAAGAAAAAGGTGGTGGTGACAATTTTATTTTAATGTTTTAAATCAAGTTTATTTTAATGTTTTAAATCCAGATTGTTCCAGGATTTTTGCAGGAGGATAATTTGAAAGGATTCTAAAAATATAAACACATTTAACAAAACGCATTCCAAATTTATTAAATGGCCTTTTTTGCCTAAAATTAAAGAAGTAAATTATAAAATTATGAATAAGGTTTATTATCCTGTGGCAGAATTTCTTTAAAAAAAATGATAATTCGACAGGATTCTTGCATGGTAAATATGAACACGTTAGTTAGTTAGTTAGTTAGTTAGTTAGTTAGTTAGCTAGCTAACTAACTAACTAACTAACTAACTAACTAACTAGCTAGCTAGTTAGTTAGTTAGTTAGTTAGTTAGTTACTTACCTAGTTATCTAGTTAGTTAGTTATCCCACACACAGGAGTTAGTTAGCTAGCTAGTTAGTTAGTTACTTAGTTATTTAGTTGCTTAGTTAGTTACTTAGTTAGTTAGTTACTTAGTTAGTTAGTACATTTTAAAGTTATGAATAAGGTTTATCCTGTGGCAGAATTTCTTAAAAAAATATTTAAATTTGAGGTAGATCAATGTTCCTTCTGCAAAAAGGATGAAGAAACACTGGATCATTTGTTTTACGATGTTTGTTTTAGCACTTTCAAGGATTTTAAGCCCCCGTAGGAATCCTGTGTATAGTTTAGGTATTACCAGGAGAAATAAAATCAGTAAGATGAAACATAACTAGATGTTTACAACATGATACAATGTACATAATTGTGATAAAAAGTGGAAAAAATGATTTAATGAAACTGTATAAACCGAAGTTATGGGCTGTTTTAACAAGTTTATCAGCCGTGGCAGCAACAAGCTGGTTATCACAAGGGTAGTATTATTAACTTTAGCATCACATCAGTAGCATTAGCTTCATGTCAATCCTTTCCTAAAGAACTGAACTGTTCCTGACTTTGACATGTTCTACGTTTTTATGGACCAAAGGATAACGAATATTCAGAATTAGCCGTTTGCAGTGCTAGGCTTCCCAGGCTAGCTAGTGTAACCCAGGGCTATAGAGACCACTTCAGACGGACAACGACTGAATATAAAAATATAATCTTTATTTAGAAAATCTCTGGATAAAAACACAGGTACAAAAGACACGTTATCCCAAAATATATAATGTAACGCTAAAAGAGACAGGTTGGCACACAATCACAACATTTATCCTAAATGCCACTGTGGTGTTATGGCTTTAACCTAACCTGGTCCAAAGCAGTGACCACTCAGGACAACCCTGTATAAGACATTGAAACAAACACCATTAATCAACAGCGGGAGTCGATGAGCACCGCATCCCACCCAACACACACCACAAAGACAGCTCACCAAAGTGTTGCAACACACAGAGTCAACGAACCCCGTCTCCCCACAGCGCGATGGATGGCACAGCGCGGGGCATCAGTTCACTACAAACCACATTCAAATGACCCATTACTCATAATAAAAGGTAGTAAAAGTGAACATCAACCATCATACACAAGAGAGAACTTACATCTCTATTAAAGCTTGTGACTGCCGTCTGCCATGCGGTTTTGCACAATAGATACAGGCAGTCTGCAGCGTGGAGCCGCTATTCACTGCATCCTCCCATTCCCGGGCTACAGCCGAATGCTCTGAGGCACTTTTTCTCAAAATGCAACTCTCCACTCTCTTTTATGAAGAGCAACCTGTCTGCCGCCGCCTTTATGGGAAATGTTTGTCCCAGCTGGCTCAACACCACCTGATTGCACACCTGGATCAGAGACACGCCCCCCGTCACCTGGCCACACTCACCCCCCTAGAAAACTTAATCAGGGTCTCACTGATTGCCCGGTTGGCCAGCGGCACCGAAGGAGCCCGCCCCTGCCTGTATATGCTCCAGCTGAGATGCCCTAACCCCTAGCCGTGTACTCTTCCCACTTTGATGGTGGATGGCTGATCGCGGTAAATTAAAGGGGTTAGAATGCATGCCTGCATTGCTTCGTTGAGACCGGCGGATCTGCAATGGAGCACTGGTGTCTTCCTCCAGTGAACTCCCCTTTCGGAGTGGAGAACCTTCTCCCTGGTCCCCCTGGGACTGCCCTTCCTCCTCTGAGCTCTGCTCACCCTGTTCCTGGCTAACACCCATGGGATCACACTCTGCCTCGCGGCAGTCTTCTAACTCACTCCGAATGCCCACACATATCAAGCTATCATCTTCACTTCCACTCTCTTCGATTTGCATAGCGTTGCCATCCCTTTCTCCCTCGCACCGTACACCAGGACCGCATCGCCGGAGCTCCGAACGATGTAGGTTCCTGGGTAGTCCTGCCTCATCAACACGCACCACGGTATACACCGGCTTTCCAGGCCCCAAGCGCTTGACTACCCGATGGGGAACGGACAGCCATAGGTCCTGAATCTTATTCCTACCCATCACCTTCCGATTTCGCACATAGACCCACTCTCCTGGCTGCAGGTCTGCATTTGTTGATGCTGGTCCCCACTGCCGACGGCGAGAGTTTAAAGCTTTTTGCATCTGATCCCTAGCATGTTCATAGGCCACCTGAAGACGCTCTTGATGTTGCTGCACCCAATCTGCAACCCCTCCAACCTCATCCTGCTCTCCTCCCAGCATGAGGTCCAAGGGCATGCAGGGGGTTTGCCCAAACAGGAGAAAGTATGGCGAGTAGCCAGTACTCTGATGTTCAGTGGTGTTATAAGCATATACAACCTCAGGCAAATACTCTGCCCATTTCCTCTTCTTCCCTAAGGGAAGGGCACGGAGGAGGTCATGGAGTGTACGATTAAAGCGTTCGCACTGCCCATTGCCCTGCGGATGGTAAGGACTTGTCCTACTCTTCTTCATCCCATACAACTTGCAGAGGGCCCGCACTACTTCACCCTCAAAACACCTGCCCTGGTCTGAATGCAACCGAGCTGGCACTCCATAAGGCTGGATCCAATGTTTAACCAGACACTTAGCCACCGTGGTAGCCTGTTGGTTACGGGTTGGAATGGCAACCGTAAACTTTGAAAACACATCAGTCAAAACTAATACATTCTCCCTACCATCGGAGGAAGGCTCCAAGACTGTGAAATCCATGGCCACCACTTCCAACGGCCTAGATGCCAACAAACTCCCCATTTCAGTCACTACTCTTGGCTGTGGAGCCTTTGACACAATGCACCTCTCACAGGACTTACAAAATTCCTCCACATCACGATACATCCCGGGCCAGTAGCACCGCCCGCTTACCAACTTAAAGGTCCTTTCAATACCTTGGTGACCATGACCCTCATGCATCTGAACCAATACCTCTCTTTGTAGTGCCCTAGGCATGATTAACTGCTCCTGTTGGCCTTCTCTTGGGTCCTCTCGCTTCCGATACAACACACCCTCGTGTTCTACAACCCTTTCCCACTGCCTCAACAGCTCCACTACCCTAGGGGACTCTGATTGTCTCTCTTCCCGGTTTGCTCTCTCTGCCCGCCGCCAGTACTTAAGAAAAGACGCTACTTCTGGATCTGCTTGTTGTAACCGAGACAAAGATTCCATACTGTATGATGGGAAAGTCGTAGTCGAGACCTTGGCCGATGGGGTCTGACCTGCCTGTTCCTCACTCCATGCGACCTGCCAACCTTCCGGTCTGGGGGTGCCATCCTCTTGGTGTGAACCCGGGTTTGTGGGTGCTGGTTCTGAGGCTCTGCTCGAGTACTGCCTGGATAAAGCATCTGCCGCTGCGTTCTGTCGGCCTGGCCGATAAACAATCTCATAATCAAATCTGGCTAGCTCAGACACCCACCGCTGCTCCACAGCCCCTAACCGGGCTGTCTGCAAATGACTGAGCGGATTGTTGTCTGTCAGGACGGTGAACTTATTACCAATTAAATACTCGCGGAATTTGTCTGTCACTGCCCACTTAAGTCCCAGCAACTCTAATTTCATGGAGCTATAATTCTCCATATTCCGCTCTGACGTCCTCAATCCCCTACTGGCATATGCTACCGGTCTCCTCCGGCCTCCCACGTCTTGGGACAGCACCGCTCCAAGCCCGTGATGGCTGGCATCTATCTCAACCGTAAAGGGCTTGGTGAAATCAGCATATATCAACACCGGAGCAGAGATTAACCTCTGCTTTAAACCCTGAAATGCGTCCTCACACACAGGACTCCAATGCTGACGAAACAGCTGTGCCGATAGTGGACGCCTATCTTTCTTGGGAGAACACAGTGCAGAAAGTGCGTGGAGTGGCGCGGCCAAACTCGCAAAGTTCTTCACAAACCTGCGGTAGAAGCTGCGAAACCTAGAAACGACAATAGCTCCGCCAGTCTGAGGGCTTCGCCACTCTGCTACTGCATGTATCTTTGCTGGGTCAGTCGACACTCCCCGTGCAGAGATCACATGCCCCAGGTATGACACCTCAGCCTTAAAAAAAGAACACTTACTGAACTTCACCTTCAAGTTACACTGTTCAAACCGCAACAGGACCATCTCTAACCGGCGCAGATGTTCTTCAAATGTGGACGCGAACACCACTACATCATCCAAGTGAAGTAATAGTGCTTGGAAGCGCTGGTCCCCCAGTATGCGCTCCATGAGCCTCTGAAAGGTCCCTGGAGCGTTACACAAGCCAAATGGCATTCGGTTGAACTCATACAACCCAAAAGGCGTGCAAAAGGCGGTCTTAGATCTATCTCTCTCCAACACCTCCACTTGATTATACCCACTCGCCAAGTCTAGTGTTGAAAACCATCTCGCACCACTCAGAGAATCCAATGACTCTTCGATGCGCGGAAGAGGAAATGCATCCTTGCGGGTCTTTGCATTCAACCGCCGATAATCCACACACAATCGCATCGAGCCATCCTTCTTTCTGACAATAACTAAGGGGGAAGAGTACGGGCTACTGCTCTCCCTGATTACTTTCTGCTCCAGCAATTTCTTTATATGATTTTTAACTTCCTCATATTGACTGGGCGGGATCCTCCGGTACCGCTGATTCACTGGGGCATCATCGACCACTGGGATTTCATGACAGATAAGGTTGGTGCACCCGATATCGCTCTCAGAGGATGCAAACACATGAGAAAATTTGGACAACAACTGTCTGGCTCGTCTCGCTTGCTCCTCCGATAGCTCGGGAAAGCGAAGGGCATTGATCTCAGGAGACAGCGCCCCGTCTCCTTGCGATCCATGCTGTTCCCTAATCATGACCTGCTCTTCCTGTGGGCCCACTCGCTCAAAACAAACAGCCACACCCTCCCCGGCCACTACCTCAACCATATGTAGTGATGCAAGGCGTGTCTGTGGCTCCAGTCTCACATCTGAGGACCCCACATTTATTACTGGAACTGCCAAATGCCCATTGTTAGCCTCCACATAAGTATTGGAGACCACCAACCCCCCGGGCAAATTCCCCTCTTCCAACCCTAACGGTTCTACCAGTACAGATGCCCTCGAAAGGCAGAGATTGTTAGGTCCCTCTGCGGGGACAAAACACACAGAGCCTGCAGGAATAATAGTCGGCAAGACGGCTACGGCAAACAGGTTACTCTTTACAATTACAAATTGTTCATTTTGACAGGCTGCAAAAGCAGTCTGCCAGCCTGGAGTGTTTACGAGAGGTGGCGGTGGGCTATGACTTTGCACCGGGTATAATAACTGATAACATTTCTTAATGACATTCATACCCAGCAAACCCGGTACCGCTGTTTTTCTCTCTTTTGCGGCACGCCCAATCGGGTCTTTCACCACCAATATACCTCGCTGTGGTATAGTTCTGTCCAGTGCCACTGCCTCCACGTCAATTGTAAAATAACCTAGATATGGAATATCCAGCCCATGCGCACCACTCAGCGTCAACCACCCACAGTCAGCCAAATTCCCACCCCATTTGGGCAACAAATGGTTGAAAAAAAAACTTTCTGTAACAGAGGAAACGTTTGACCCAGAATCGATTAAACATTTAAATTTCACTCCCCCCATAGACACCTCTACAGTATCACACTCCCCCACCAGACATTCGTAAACCTGTGGGTCAATATAGGGGACTGTTACCGAGCCTGGCTGTACCCCACCCGTGGTTTGGCTCCTCACCACAGGGGGTTGCAGTTTCCCTGCTGCTCTAATATTTGGGCTGACCCATCACACCCTGTGGGCAAACCAGGTGCAGACTGGTCTTGGCTACGAGTAGAACGTGAAGCAGAACAAAAACGTGCAATATGGCCGGATTTTTGACATTTAAAACAAATTGGCTGCCCTAACGCATCATAACGAGGTTGCCATTTACGAGTGTCTGTCCGCTTGGAACCTGACGTCTGCATAGTTGTCGTGAGTTTCTGTGATAAATCATCAATTTGACTCTGCTGCTTTTGTAGCAATTCCAATACTCTAACAAGCATGGGGTCAGGCTTGACTTCAACTGCAGCCGTAACCACACCCACCTCTACTGGTGTAGCCTCCACCTTCTCACAGGTACCCACCACCCGCTTTCTGCGCTCAACCACACACTCAGCTTCCTCGCCCCATTGAAGAGCTTCCTTACGGAGCTCGAAAAACGAAATAGTGGGATTCTGTCTAATATTTTTCTTTAGTTCTCTGCGGAGGCTAACATCGTACACATTCTCTGCAAACTGGTCCCGCAAAGCAAAATCCCCACACCATGCTTCCCTGACATTGCAGTGGTTAATCTCTTCCATGATAGCCATTAATGCATGTGAATACTCCCGCACACTCTCCCCATCCCGCTGTCGTCTATCAAAAAACTGTTTCTGTAATTTGGTGAGTGACTGGGGCTGCCCATAGCTTTCCTTGAGAATGGCTAACACACTTTGTGGATTCGATCGTTCAGCAGGGGTACGATACTTTATCTCTTGCTTTGCTTCTCCCCCCAGATGCTCATAAATGTACGCTGCTTTTTCACCCTCTGTATAAGAGCGATAAACCAAAGTGGCATCAATTTCATCTAACCACTCATAAAACGTTGCACTTGAACCACCATTAAACACTGTACATTTTTTCTCTTTAGGCAAGTATACAATACGATCTCTGGTACCACTCCCCAATATCTCGCCCCGACCCACGCCAGGAGCAGATCCCTGGGTAGAGGCAGACTGAGTACTTGATTCCAGTCTCTGTACCAAGGACTCGTTTTCATTTTTTAACTGACTCATAGTCTCTCTCTCAGCCTCTAGTCTAGCTTTAAGAGCCGCCAATTCACTGTACAAGTCATCAACACTCATGTTTGTGGTACACGTCCACGTTATCAGCAGTGTCCCCCTGTATCGTCACCAGCCGTCCTCTCGTCCACCCAGCCTGGCAGGAACTTATGATGGCCGAGACTTCTGGCTCCCCAGCCTTTCTTCGTGGACGCCGGACGTCTGTGGTCACTGCTTTTAGCCTCCACACCAAAACAAATCTCACTATTTGTATGTCCAACCTGTCTCTCTGTCTACCGTCAGGTAGGTAACTATAGCCCAGGTCACAAACTTATGATCCTGTCAACAACGCCAAACTGTAACCCAGGGCTATAGAGACCACTTCAGACGGACAACGACTGAATATAAAAATATAATCTTTATTTAGAAAATCTCTGGATAAAAACACAGGTACAAAAGACACGTTATCCCAAAATATATAATGTAACGCTAAAAGAGACAGGTTGGCACACAATCACAACATTTATCCTAAATGCCACTGTGGTGTTATGGCTTTAACCTAACCTGGTCCAAAGCAGTGACCACTCAGGACAACCCTGTATAAGACATTGAAACAAACACCATTAATCAACAGCGGGAGTCGATGAGCACCGCATCCCACCCAACACACACCACAAAGACAGCTCACCAAAGTGTTGCAACACACAGAGTCAACGAACCCCGTCTCCCCACAGCGCGATGGATGGCACAGCGCGGGGCATCAGTTCACTACAAACCACATTCAAATGACCCATTACTCATAATAAAAGGTAGTAAAAGTGAACATCAACCATCATACACAAGAGAGAACTTACATCTCTATTAAAGCTTGTGACTGCCGTCTGCCATGCGGTTTTGCACAATAGATACAGGCAGTCTGCAGCGTGGAGCCGCTATTCACTGCATCCTCCCATTCCCGGGCTACAGCCGAATGCTCTGAGGCACTTTTTCTCAAAATGCAACTCTCCACTCTCTTTTATGAAGAGCAACCTGTCTGCCGCCGCCTTTATGGGAAATGTTTGTCCCAGCTGGCTCAACACCACCTGATTGCACACCTGGGTCAGAGACACGCCCCCCGTCACCTGGCCACACTAGCACAACACTGATAAGTAGCTTTTGTTATGGAGATACTTGCTCTCTCGCAACAAGCTACCATTAGCATTGTTAAGATAATCCAGATAAGATAAGATAATCCTTTAATAGTCCCACAGAGGGGAAATTTGCAATTATCACAACACTGACGTTAGCACTGTTAGCATTAGCATAAAGCTATCAGAAAGAGCTGACGTGAGCACTATTAGCATTAGCATCAAGCTATCGTGATAACAAGCTGATGTTAGCAGTGTTAGCATTAGCATCAAGCTATCGTGACAACAGGTAGACATTAGCAGTGTTAGCATTAGCATCAAGCTATCGTGACAAAAAGCTGATGTTAGCAGTGTTAGCATTAGCATCAAGTTATCGTGACAACAGGTAGACATTAGCAGTGTTAGCATTAGCATCAAGTTATCGTGACAACAGGTAGACATTAGCAGTGTTAGCATTAGCATCAAGCTATCACGACCACAAGCTGATGTTAGCAGTGTTAGCATTAGCATCAAGCTATGAAAGGTTCTACACCGACTGACGGAGGCCGATTGGAAACGAGTTGTTTTTCACGTAATTAGAAATGTTCACCTCATGCTCTGTGCTAGCTTCCAGCGCTAGCTAGCGCAACACTAATAACTAGCAGGCTTTTGAAAATCAAACATTATTCAGTTCCCTGACTACGAAGTAAAATTGTAACGACTACAGTTGTGTTCTGTTATAAGAAGTTAGTCTGGGGTGAATCAGAACCAGAACCTGGACCAGGACCAGAACCAGAACTACTGATTTGGGGGGGGGGGGGGGGGGGGGGGTAGTGATTTGGGGGGGGGGCTACTGATTTGGGGGGGGGGGGGGGGGGTAGTGATTTGGGGGGGGCTACTGATTTTGGGGGGTACTGATTTGGGGGGGTAGTGATTTGGGAGGGGCTACTGATTTGGGGGGGGGGGGCTACTGATTTGGGGGGGTACTGATTTGGGGGGGGCTAGTGATCTGGGGGGGCTACTGATTTGGGGGGGGTAGTGATTTGGGAGGGGCTACTGATTTGGGGGAGGGGCTACTGATTTGGGGGGGGCTAGTGATTTGGGGGGAGCTACTGATTTGGGGGGGGGCTAGTGATTTGGGGGGAGCTACTGATTTGGGGGGGGGCTAGTGATTTGGGGGGAGCTACTGATTTGGGGGGGGGCTAGTGATTTGGGGGGTGGCTACTGATTTGGGGGGGCTACTGATTTGGGGGGGGCTAGTGATTTGGGGGGGGGCTACTGATTTGGGGGGGCTAGTGATTTGGGGGGGGCTACTGATTTGGGGGGGCTAGTGATTTGGGGGGGGGGCTACTGATTTGGGGGGGTACTGATTTGGGGGGGGGGCTAGTGATTTGGGGGGGGGTACTGATTTGGGGGGGCTAGTGATTTGGGGGGGCTACTGATTTGGGGGGGGGCTAGTGATTTGGGGGGGGCTAGTGATTTGGGGGGGCTAGTGATTTGGGGGGGTACTGATTTGGGGGGGGGGTAGTGATTTGGGGGGGCTACTGATTTGGGGGGGCTAGTGATTTGGGGGGGCTACTGATTTGGGGGGGGCTAGTGATTTGGGGGGGGTACTGATTTGGGGGGGGGGCTACTGATTTGGGGGGCTACTGATTTGGGGGGGGGCTAGTGATTTGGGGGGGCTACTGATTTGGGGGGGGGGCTACTGATTCGGGGGGGAAGTGATTTGGGGGGGGGCTAGTGATTTGGGGGAGGGGCTACTGATTTTGGGGGGGGCTACTGATTTGGGGGAGGGGCTACTGATTTGGGGGAGGGGCTACGGATTTGGGGGGGGGCTAGTGATTTGGGGTGGCTACTGATTTGGGGGGGGGCTACTGATTTGGGGGGCTACTGATTTGGGGGGGGGCTAGTGATTTGGGGGGGGCTACTGATTTGGGGGGGGCTAGTGATTTGGGGGGGCTACTGATTTGGGGGGGGGGCTACTGATTCGGGGGGGAAGTGATTTGGGGGGGGCTAGTGATTTGGGGGAGGGGCTACTGATTTTGGGGGGGGCTAGTGATTTGGGGGAGGGGCTACTGATTTGGGGGAGGGGCTACTGATTTTGGGGGGGGCTAGTGATTTGGGGTGGCTACTGATTTGGGGGGGGGCTAGTGATTTGGGAGTGGGAAAGTCGAAATTTTGTGAATAAAGTTGGAACCCATTTCGACTTTTTTCTCGTGCATAATGAAAAAAAAAATCATCCTCTTCTAAAATATTATTTTTATTTTTCTCCTTCCTAGCCCTAATATTCTTCTGTAGTTGTAGTATACAGGCTCACAAATACGTTTTACTACTTTCTAATATAGATAATTTATATTTTAATATATTATATATATTTTTTACTAATATATATATATATATATATATATATATATATATATATATATATATATATATATATATATATATATATATATATATATATTTATTTATTTTTCCTTTTTTTTTTAATATATATATTTTTTTATTATTAGGCTCAGAAATAGAATCTATGTATGGCAGGAGATAAATAAAAACAATATTTCAGAGGAGGACTTTTTTTTTTCATTATGCACTTCGAGAAAAAAGTCAAAATGTCATGAATAAAGTTGAAATGTTGAGAAAAAAGGCGAAATTTCGACTTTATTCACGAAATTGTATTTCATTTTTTTTTTTTTTTAATATCTTTTTATTGTTTTATAGTTGGAGCCCCTACAAGCGTTGACAAAACAAAACAAGAGAAAAGAAAAAAAAGGAAAAAAAAAACAAAAACAAAAAAACAAAGAAAAAAAAACATCCAAACATAGACAAAAAATAAACGCAGACAATGGTTAATAAATACAGCTAATACATGAGATAGCAGCTACATTTTTGACAAATGGTCAACTCAATTAGTGAGTCATGTCAGTCCATATTTTCTCCCCCTGATTGATTTAGGAGTGGAGACCACAGTTCAGGGAACACTAACACTAACCTTTGAGAGTTACCCTCTCCAATGGGAGGAATTGTATAATTTGTTCTTTGAACATTTCAAAGGAGGGCAGCTGTTCCCCTTTCCAAAGTAAAAGAATACATTTTTTTGCATAATATGTTATCGTAATTAGCAGTCTGTATTTCTTTGAGTCCATTCGTATTTCTGGCAGTTCATTTAATAAATAGGCACCTGGGGATAAATCAAATTGTGTCGTCAATGCAGCTTTTGTAAATGAGTGGATAGAGTTCCAAAATCCATTTAATTTTTCACAATACCAGAACATATGCGCGAAAGTACCTTTATTGGTTTTACATCTGGGACAGTTTGGTGAATTGTCATTTGAAATTTTATTCATTTCATCAACGAAATTGTATTTCAACATTAATCTCGACATTTCATTCGTTCGTTTTTCGTTTGTTTTTTTGTTTATTTCGAACATGTATAAAAAACAAGAAAAAAGATTAGAAAACAAATACAGGTAACATTCACAACATAAAGAAAAAAAAACAATATCAAAACACATATTTCAGTTCCATGTTTGAAAAGGAGTGGGAGGAAGTATAAACTTATTTAATCCTACACCCCCATTTTGACTTTTTTCTCGACACTTATCTATGTTTATTATTATTATTATTTTTTTATATACTTTTTTGGAAAAAAGTCGAAATGTTGAGATTAATGTTGAAGTACAATTTCAAGAATAAAGTCAGAATGTCGTGTATAAAGTCGAAATTTGGTGAATAAAGTTGAAATACATTTAAACTTTTTTCTCGAAATTGTACTTCGACATTAATCTCAACATTTCGACTTTTTTCTCAACGTTTCGACTTTTTTCTCGAAGTGCATAATGAAAAAAAATCTTCCTCTAAAATATTTTTATTTTATTTTTTTTTCCTTTTTTCATATTTTTAATTTTTTTTTTTTTTTTTGGGGGGGTTCCGTGGCCCCCCCTGGCCCCCCCTAGCGGCCGCCCCTGCCCCTCCCCCCCTCTCTCCCCGTGAACGAGGCGACAAAATAAAGTCACGTGATCCAAAATGGGCAGTCCCTCTGACGGGGCTGAAAAAAAGCCATTTTTTCTGGCGCTGCTGCTGCTGCTGCCCGAGCCCGAACCGAGCCGGAGCGACCGGGACCGAACCGGGACCGAGCCGGGACCCGCTTCTGCCCGTTAAACGCAGGTAAATCCCTGCCGCGGCCGCGGCAGCCGCACGCGTCTACCGCGCGGGCGGCAGCGCCGCATGCGGCTGCCGCGGCCGCGGCTCCGTTGTTCCTCCCGCAGCCTGTCAGTGAATGTAAAGCCCGATTTATGGTCCCGCGTCGCGCCGACGCAGAGCCTACGTGCGTAGGGTACGCGGCGACGCGTCCCCTACGCACGTAGGGCTCTGCGTCGCTCTAACGCGGGACCATAAACCGGGCTTAAGATGGCTGCTTTGTGTGGCGGTTGCGGGTTTGGGCCCCGCTGAGCAGAAACTGACCCCCCAGGTCTCTCTGCCCCCCCCCCCCCCCCAGATCCACATCAGTCCAGATGGATAAGATGCAGCCGAACCGGATCAAGATCACGGATCTGAACCCGCACCTCACCTGTCCTCTGTGTGCAGGATACCTGATCGATGCAACGACCATCGTAGAGTGTTTGCACTCCTGTAAGTTCCCCTGGCCCCCCCGGGCCCCCCAGGACCCCAGAACCCCCAGAACCGCCCATGCATGCTCACAATGTCTTAACTGTTAAATTATTTTATTTCTGCAAACATGCCCTTTGATGTTTATTTGCAGCAGGGGTGTTGGTGTTGTTTTTGGGGCCCTGGGCAGGATTCTGTTTTGGGCCCCCCTGGTTTTCTTAAATCTAGAATTACGGTGGCCGAGACCCACCATTGCTGAAAATAAAAGTAACGCTGCAAACAGAAACAAACGCCGCTGCAAATTAAATAAACGCTGCAAATAAAAAGAAACGCTGCTGCAAATAAAAAAAAGATCAAAACGAACAAAAACAAAAAGAACTTTGTCGGGAACAAAATGTGAAAACTGATTGTTGAGTTGCAACTTTGATTGGAAAAGAAAACCCTCACAACGTAAAGACGTCTGACTTTAAACGTTTGAAAATATGCAAACTAAGATTTTGACTAAAATACATTTTCAAAAACAAAATTTGTGATGGATGAAAAATACAAAACTTTGTAGACTCAAGTTTTCCGTAGACGACTCAAACTCAGACTGTCATTTTACATTTTGGTTGTTTAAACTCACAAATCTACAACGGAGTATTAGGGCCAAACTAAGACAAAAAAATTGGAAATTATGAGAATAAAGTCGTAAAATTACGAGAATAAAGTTGTAAAATTACGAGAATAAAGTCATAATTTTCGAGAATAAAGTCGTAATATTATGAGAATTAAGGCGTAATTTATCAGAACAATATCGTAATATTAAGACAAAAAAAAATTGGAAAATAAAGTCATAATATTATGAAAATAAAATCGTAAAATTACGAGAATAAAGTCGTAATATTACGAGAATAAAGTCGTAATATTACGAGAATAAAGTCGTAATTTATGAGAATTACACATTATTTTATTTCTGCAACAAACGCTTTGATGTTTATTTGCAGCAGGGGTGTATGTGTTATTTTTGGGGCCCTGGGCAGGATTCTGTTTTAGGCCCCCCTGGTTTTCTAAAAATCTGCAGTGCAGACTTGGGCTGCAACTAACGACTATTTTAATTGTCGACCAGTCACCGACTATTACGGAAACGATTGGTCGACTAATCGGATAATTAGTATTTTTTTCTTAAATTTAGTATGAGGTTGCTTTAATTATGTGGCAAATGATAATAAACACAAGAAAGATGGCACTTCAATGAAAAATAGATATTTTATTCAACTTCTTCAGACTGCATGCATTTCATTTAAAATACTTTTTTCAGGCGTAACGTTAAAGTTCTCTTTTAAAGCCAAAATACGCTTAATAAATTACCAAGGTGATAAGCAAGGTCGGCTTTACAATATAGTAGTAGTAGTTTAGTAGTATTAGTTTATTTTAGTAGTAGTAGTTTATTTGGTCGATCAGTTTCCATTGATAAATACATTGAATTTCATTTCCTTTTGTAGGAAAGAAATAATAAAAAAAGAAGTAAGGAATAAACCGGTAAAGGTGTAGCTGAAGCCTGAGATTATTGTGCCTTTTACCCTTTTTACCTTAGTTTACGTCATAGTTGATACTAAAACAACAAGGACAAACAATCTACAACAACAAAACAGCAAAGTAAACACATGCAAAACAAGAAAGAAGACAAACGTAAATACGACAGAAAAATCAAATAAAAAACCGAGACCTGCCATTGCTGCAAATAAAAATAAACGCAGCTGCAAATACAAAGAAACGCTGCTGCAAATAAAATAAAAAAACGACGCAAATAAAAGAGCCACAAGGGAAGTGAATTACCGGGGACTATTTTTGCCGATGCACCGGTGTTGCACATTAAAAATGACACGTAGCGGCGTTGAACACTAACCTTTTCACTTATTTTCTCGTTCGTTGTTCTTCTTATTCCTCGCTCTTCTTATTTCTTCCTTTTCACTTACGTCCTCTTCGTCTTCTTCTTCTCCTCTCACGTAAAAAACACCGGTGCATCAGCAAAAACAGTCCCCGGTAATTCACTTCCGTTGTGGCTTTTTTATTTGCGGCGTTTCTTTTTATTTGCAGCGTTTCTTTTATTCCCAGCAATGGCGGGTCTCGGCCACCGTAAAAAACAAACAGAAGACGGATCTCAGAAAAACAAGTAACAGAGAAAGTAAATAATCAATGCTTAGAGGAAACAAAAAAAACCAACAAAACAAAAAACAACCCAACAATCTGTAGAAGAGAAAACAAAAGGAAACCAAAGACCAATCATTACATTTTTTGGTATATAAATATTATTATTACAACAACAATTATTCTTATTATTGTAATCGTTTCATATAGTACGGAGCATCATATACAGAACTGTTCCAGAAAATTAGAATATTGTGATAAAGTTCTTTATTTTCTGTAATGCAATTAAATAAATTAAAATGTCATCCATTCTGGATTCATTACAAATCAACTGAAATATTGCAAGCCTTTTATTATTTTAATATTGCTGATTATGGTTTACAGTTTAAGATTAAGATTCGCAGAATATTCTAATATTTTGAGATAGGATATTTGAGTTTTCTTAAACTGTAAACCATAATCAGCAATATTAAAATAATAAAAGGCTTGCAATATTTCAGTTGATTTGTAATAAATCCAGAATGGATGACATTTTAGTTTTTTTTTTAAATTGTATTACAGAAAATAAAGAACTTTATCACAATATTCTCATTTTCTGAGATAGTCCTGTATATAGTTTTGTATCACACTAATGTTCTGTATATTTCGATTACAAACCTTGCAAGTCATCTTTTCATTCGCCGTATCGACGCTAAAATGCTCCCAAACTTTTATGTTTTATTACGCGGAGCTGCTACAGGACGCCGCCATTTTTGTTTTACCCGTGACTCTCGGCAGAGATTGTATTGAAGTGAGACGCCTCACTCCGTTGGAAAAACACGTCTGGAGACAATTGTCCACAATGGAATTTATCGTCGACAATTTTGATTATCGATTTATGTCGACGAGTCGTTGCAGCTCTAGAGTTGCAGTAACGGTTTCAGACGCTCTGGAGGGATCCGGGACCAGGCAGTAATACTTTACATTTAAGAATTATCTAGCTGTATAAATATTACTGAGACTAGCTGAGCTGGATAATATTTTATGAAGCATTTAATCAGAAAAAAAAGGGAAATTGCAGCAGAGGAAGGTGTTTAATATCAAAAACAAAAAGGACTGAATTTAAATGTTTTCCAGAGACGACTCAGAAACTCTTGACTGATAAATCTGAAAGGAATAATTTTATATTTTGGTTGTTTAAACTCAAAAATCTACGACGGAGTATTAGGGCCAAACTAAGACAAAAAAAAATTAGGAAATTACGAGAATAAAGTCATAATATTATGAGAACTCTTAACAAGAAGAGCACATCCGTGTTTTGTGGAAGAGGAGCTGTCTGGTATAGTATAGTATAGATTAGTATAGTATAGTATAGTATAGATTAGTATAGTATAGTATAGTATAGATTAGTATAGTATAGTATAATATAGTAGTGGTGACTGCAGGGCTATCGGTAGCTACATCTACATTCAAAGAGGTTTTGTTGTTTCTCAGGAAACAACGAGGATAATCAGAAAGATTTCCTTCTTCCAAATAGACACAGTCGTTTTAAAGTCCTTATACTGATAATAATTCGATGCTGAAGTTCCAAAAGATTAAGTATTTCCTTATTTGTGAAACCGATACCAAAATATAACTTCACAAGATGCTCAATATTCCTCATTTTAACACAGGGAGAAGAAGCTCTTCCTGTTACAGTTCTCATAAATTACCACTTTATTATCGCAACATTACGACTTTAGTCTCGTAATATTACGACTTTATTCTATTACGACTTTATTCTTGCAACATTATGACTTTATTCTCGTAATTTCCAATTGTTTTTATTGTCTTAGTTTGGCCCTAATACTCTGTCGTATTTTCTCACAAGTTCAGTCATTTTATTCACCCAGACTCTGCTGCTACTGGATTCTGGCGGCCCCTAGTGGCTGCAGGGGCCCGGTGCGGTCACTGTGGCCCCCAGGGGCCCGGTGTGGTCCCCGGTGTGGCCCCTGGGGGCCCCCAGTGTCCACTAATCTTGGGGCGGCAGTAGCTCAGGTGGCAGAGCGGGTCGTCCAATGATCGGAAGGTCGGCGGTTCAAATCCTGCTCTGTCCCAGTTTGCTGCCGTAGTGTCCTTGGGCAAGACACCTTACCCACCTGCCATGTTTGGTGGTGAATCTGTTTGAATGTTTGGGCAGCTGTGGCTACAAATGTAGCAGCTGTGGCTACAAATGTAGCTACCACCGGAGAGAATGTGTATGAATGAATAATGATCTCTGTAAAGCTCTGGGAGCCTTGAAGAAGCTATAGAAATCCAAGTTATTATTATTATTATTATTATTATTATTATTATTATTATTATTATTCCCCCTAACTGACTCCTCTCTCCCTCCAGTCTGTAAAACCTGCATCGTGGCGTTCCTGGAGACCAACAAGTTCTGCCCGCGGTGTGACATGCAGGTCCAGAAGACGTGTCCCCAGCTCAGCATCAGGTAACGGGGCCATTTGACCCGTCTGACCCGTCCGGGCGGTCTGACCCGTCTGTTTCCACCAACACCTGACCCAGTTCTCTTCTTCTTCCAGGGCCGACAAAACTCTCCAGGACATCGTGTATAAACTGGTTCCAGGATTGTTCAAAGGTACGACGTCATGTGACCAGAGATGTGGAGGCTGTTAAGGCTGAATTCTGGTTCTGTGTTAAACCAACACCGTAGCGTACGCGGCTACGCTAGTCTCTCCGTAGCTACGCCTGCTAGCACCTCCCAAAAAATGGAACTAGGACCCAACACAGACGAGAGGCTGTGATTGGTTCTCTTGGTAGCAACGCATTTCTGGTTCCGGTTCGTGAAACAGTCGTGAACTTTCAGCCTCTTTTCTTCGTGTGTCTGATTTATTTTGTTTAGTTTTTTTGCACAATAGTTGTCCTGATCTCTTTGATTCACTGTGACCGGAAAAGCCGGAAGCTAAACAAAGTATCAACTAGTTCTGGGGGTTTAGCACCGGAGAAATGGAGTGACGGAGAAGAACGAAGGTTCACGACGGCGTTGGTTTAACACAGAACCTTAAATCAGGCTTTAGATGGTTATGGATGTTTATTATAATAATAATAATAATAATAATAATAATAATAATAATAATAATAATAATAATAACTTGTACTTATATAGCGCCTTTCATGATACACAAGGTCGCTTAACAAACAAAACAGATAGATGTTATAGACATTTAAAGACGTTTATAGTTGTTATAGATGTGTAGAAATGTTTAGAGACGTTATTGATGTTTTTAGTCGGTTATAGATGTTTATTGACATTTATTGTTATAGATGATTATAGATGTGTAGAGATGTTTATAGTTGTTATAGACGTTTATCGTATTTATAGACATTTATGGACAGTTATAGTTGTTATAGATTATTACAGATGTGTAAAGAAGTTTCCAGACATTTATAGATATTTTGAGACAGTTATAGATGTGTAGAGACGTTTATCTCGGCTGCTTCACCTCCTCTCTTCTTCTTCTCTTCTTCACCTCCTCTTCTTCACCCCCTCTTTTCTTCCTCTTCTTCACCTCCTCTTCTTCACCTCCTCTCTTCTTCACCTCCTCTTCTTCACCTCCTCTCTTCTTCACCTCCTCTTCTTCACCTCCTCTCTTCTTCACCTCCTCTTCTTCACCTCCTCTCTTCTTCACCTCCTCTCTTCCCCCCAGACGAGATGAAGCGACGGAGGGATTTCTACGCGGAGAACCGGGTCCTGGAGCCGGGGGAGGTGGTGGAAACGTTCAACATCGCAGAGGACGAGATCATCAGTCTGTCCATCCAGTTCTACGAGAAGAGCCGGTAAGACGGACGTCCCTCTGTCCTCAGAAATCTCTGTCCTCAGAACCACCATCACCTGGTCAGAGTTTAACTCTCTAACGTTTCTCCTGCAGGAGCAGCGAGAGACAACGGCCCGAGCTGGAGGGAGACAAGGTAAAACCATAAACGCTAGTGATGCACCGATGTGAAAATCTGTGGCCCAAACCCAAAATAATAATAAACACTTGGCCGAATACCGAATTTCATATTTCATATTTCATATTTTATTTATTCCGATCATGGAAAATACGGTGGCCGAGACCCGCCATTGCTGCAAATAAAAGTAACGCTGCAAATAAAAACAAACGCTGCTGCAAATAAAGAAATGCTATAAATTTTGGTTACCGAACTTTGCCGTCTATTTTCTATTTTTTATTACTATTTTATTAGTGATGCACCGAAATGAAAATCTGTGGCCGAAACCGAAAATAATAATAAACACTTGGCCGAATACCGAACATGGTTCTTCAGCAGTTTTTCATTTATTTTGCCAATTTTTTCACCATTGCACAAATCAAATACATTTAATTTAGGCTTTTAAAAGAAAAAAATCTTTTTCAAAATTACAAGGTAGAAAATATTTATTGAACATAAAAACTGAACATGTTTTAATTTCCAGCATTCTGTTGTTTTGGTTCCACCTCCTGGTGAATGTTGGTAAAATTCTTATGTGGTTACTTTTTGGTTGGCCAACGATTTATGTTTGTGGTGCAACCGTTACGGAGCGGCCAGTCTGTTTCCTTATATTACAACGTTATTAATTGTTCGCTTTTTTTCCCACTTATTCCACCGAACACCGAAAGTGTTTTTTTGCCATTTTCGGCCGAACAATTTCGGTTACCGAACAATCGGTGCATCACTATATTTCATTGACCATCTAAGTACATTAGTGATTTTATTGTTTCCACACTTTGTACTGTATTTTCTTTTTGTATTGTTTTGTTTTAAATGTAAACTGTACAGCACTTTGGTCGACCTTGTTGTTTTTAAATGTGCTATATAAATAACATTATGTGCATCACTAGTAACCGCTGGTCCGTCCTGCTGGGACTAACTAACTCTCGTCTCCTCTTGTCTCCTCTTGTCTCGTCTCCTCTCGTCTCCTCTCGTCTCCTCTCAGTCCAACGGGAAGCGTTTCCTCCAGTGTCCCGCTGCCATGTCCGTCATGCACCTGGCCAAGTTCCTGCGGAGCAAGATGGACATCCCCAACAACTACCGGGTAACGGGCCGACGCCGACGGGAGGGTTTAAAACACTCAGACCCCGTCTCCACCAGACCGGTTCCAGGGCTGGTTCTGGTTGGGAGTTGGGATGTCAGTTTGGAACCTGGATTTCTGTTTCCACTGCCTAAGGAGCTTTCAGACCTGTGGCCCGTTTGTTTTGTTCCGATTCAGGGGCTAAACAGATACAGTTGTTTCGTTTCTTGTTTGTGTTCACCGTGGCCAATATTCCGGTTACTGAAACATTGGGAATATAATAACAATAATAATTAATACCTTTCATTTGTTAGGCGCCTTTCATGGCACTCAAGGTCGCCGTACAGCAATCAAAATACAATTTAAACAATAGAGAACAGCAAAGTTTGCAGCAGAACACAAAAGACCACGTAAGTTGTAGTCTTAAAGAAAAATAATAAGAGGATTGATTCCAAACTAAAACTTACAAATATCTATTTATTTAAGTACGAACAAAATCATTTTGGGTAAAATATGAAAAAGGAAAAACAAAACAGAAACAAATATTCGGACACCGGCACTAAAAACTAAAAACTGGACGTCCAACTGGATGTCCAGTTAGTAATCGGTTAGTAAAGCCGCGTTTATACTTGCAGTTCAGAACGCGTACGCCAGACGCAGGATACGCGTGACGTCACGTCTCGCGTATCCTGCGTATCCTGCGTACATTTGACGCGTCGACGTGCACGTTTTCTCAAAAAGACACTGAACGCGTACGCGACCTGCAGTTCTCGCTCTGGCCGCTAGTATCGCTGTTCCCGGTCTGATCCCGGCTGGCACGATTATGCTGCTCTCCCCTGGAGAAAGTTCCCCGTGCATATATTTATGCAATATTTAACTTCCCCCCAGGGTTTCCGTTGTCCGGTAAAATATGCCGAAGTCCGGTATTTTATAATCTCTCCGGTCAAAATACTCACTGGTGCTGCGGGACTAGAGTCCCCGGGAGTACCGCGGATGGCGAGCCCCGGCCGCCGAGCCCCGGCCGCCGAGCCCCGGCCGCCGAGCCCCGGCCGCCGAGCCCCGGCGACCGAGCCCCGGCGGAGGTACGCGCCGAGCCTCGGTGCCTCCCGGAGCCGGGAGGAAGCGGAGCCGGGAGCCGGGAGTCAATTGACGGGACTTATTTTATTTTAAATACTCTGTTTTTCAATAAAAATACTATTGAATGACTTGGAATCATATTAGGAACAATACATTTTTTGACCATGTTAATCTTTCTTATATATTGACATCTACTTCTCCATATGAACCTAAAATTAACTGGATTTATTGTTTCGTCATTCTTGTTGAGATGGGTGAGGAGAATGCTGGATAAATTAGTCTGGAAAGACTAAGTACACACACACACACACAGGGAGGGGGTAAAACAGTAATATAAATAAGTAATACACATTAAAAAAAGAGTAATAATAATAATAATAATGTTATGGTTTTCTTTAGCTTCCTTCTAGGCACCCAGAGCTTTACAGAGATCATTATTCATTCACACACATCCTCCCCGGTGGTAGCTCCGTCTGTAGCCGCAGCTGCCCTGCAGACTGACGGGAGCGTGGCTGCCATATCGCGCCAAACGGCCCCTCCGACCACCACAAACATTCATACACACTCATACACATTCACACGATGTTATAATCTCCTACATCATCCAATATTGTCCTGTAAAAGTGTTCGTTTTTCTAATCTGCTACCGCTGCTGCTGCTACTACTTCTGCTACTTAATATAAGTAGCTTTTCCAACTGTTGCTCTGCTTACTGCCCCCTATCGGTCACCATCGGTATGACAGGCTCTACTCGGGTGGTACGCGACGTACGCAGTGGAGCATGAACAGACACAAAGCAGGCTACGCAGGCTACGCAGGTTACGTGCGTAGAGTATATCTCCGGCTTAATCGGTTAGTTTGGTCCAGCCCAACACGTTACTAAATACCACGTTTATCAAAAGATTTGGTTACTGTCATTGTTTTTGCTGTAAATTACATTTTAGTCTTTTATTTAGAAAAATAATCAGAAGATTATTTCAGATAACAGTTGTCTCAGATTCTCACCGACGATGTCAAGATTAATGTTGAAATACAATTTCAAGAATAAAGTCGAAATTTTGCCTTTTTTCTCAACATTTCAACTTTATTCACGACATTTCGACCGGGTGAAAATCCCGTTAGGCTAAACATGACAAATATTCGGGTTAGAAAAGGAGGAACCCAGGGCTCATATTGGGGTTTTTAAAAACCAGAATATGAGCAAATTCCGGTTATTCAAAGGGGTTATTGGTGTTTACATGGCCGTGTAACCGGGTTATTGATCATATTCCGGTTAGAAAAGGTTATTGATGCTGGAAACGTGGTCAGTGATGCAGGTGGAGGTTCGGGGGTTCTGGGGGTTTCTGAGTAGCGGTGGGACGATACGAGTAACTCACGATTCAATACTGTGGTGATATGTGGCCCGCGATAACGATATCACGATACACGGTATCTACGATATTCCATATATATTGTAAGAAATTTCGTCAACGATATATCACGATATATATGTGACTGAAAAAGAAAAAATACCCTTAAAAAGGAAAACGTCTGTTTATGCATTTATTTAATGCCAAAACTTCCTACAATGTACAAAGAATTGTATAAATGTAAACACTGAACAGCTGGACTAATTAAAGTGCATGAACATTAGTGCGGTGACAACCACGTAAATCCATTATGTGTGTTGTAATAAAATATCCATATTTGCCGTCAGTTTATCGATTATTTATTATGACAGAGAACGCAACAATATATTGCAATATATTGCAATATCTATTTTTCCCCCCCACCACTAGTTCTGATGGATTCTGGTAGTTCTGGTGGTTCTGACGTGTCTCTGTGTTGCAGGTGGAGGTTCTGTACGGAGACGAGCCCCTGAAGGATTACTACACACTCATGGACATCGCCTACTTCTACGAGTGGAGACGAGTGAGTCACTTTACTCTGATGAACCACGGGAGGTCTGGGGGGTCTGGATCATCTCTGGGGGGTCTGGATCATCTCTGGGGGCGATCCAGGATCGGTCCGAGGTTCCAGCCAAGAATAACTATAAACGTTACCAAGTTTCTCTGTTGAAGGGGGCGGGGCCTCGTAGCTGAAGGTTTTACTTCCTTTTGTAGCTTCTGAATACGACGAAGTATTAGGGCCAAACTAAGACAAAAAAAAGGAAATTACGAGAATAAAGTCTTAATAATATGATAATAAAGTCGTAACGTTACGAGAATAAAGTCGTAATGTTGCGAGAATAAAGTCGTAATGTTGCGAGAATAAAGTCGTAATGTAACTGCAGGGTAACGGCCCGGGCCGTTACCCTGCCCCTCTCACTCCCACGCTGCAGGATCCGGTGTTTTGCATTCAGGGATTCTCTTCGCCACCGGCAGAAGATGCTGCACCATGTACAAAAGAGAAAAAAGAGAGGAGAAGGGGGGGCCAGCACAAGAAAAACTACAGGAGCGTCTCTAACACACTAGAGTTTACACTACCTAGAGATTTACCAACACCAGCTAGAGGTTTACTAAACACTAACTATAGGCTTTACTAAACAGAAATGTTTTAAGTTTAGTTTTAAAGGTGGAGGTGGTGTCAGCCTCCTTAACCCAGATTGGAAGTTGGTTCCATAGTAATGGTGCCTGATAGCAGAACGCCCGCCCTCCAAATCTACATTTAGATACTCTAGGAACTACGAGTAAACCTGCACTCTGAGAGCGGAGAGCTCTGCCAGGAACATAAGGCACTATCAGGTCTTGCAAATAATGCGGAGCTAAGCCGTTTTGGGCGTGTCATGTGTGTGTCATCAGCATAGCAGTGAATGTTATATTTATATAATGGATCCCGGGGGGGTGGGGCATGTAGGGAAAAGAGTAGAGGCCCCAGAATAGAGCCCTGAGGGACACATAGGGAGGATCAGGGGGAGACCGATCCTCTAGGCTGGTAGGATGGAAACCAAACTAAATTAAACCAAACTAAATTAAACTAAACTAAACGCTGCTGACGCGTCTTCTGCCGGTTCCACCAGGAACACGGGAGCTGGGTTAATGAGCCGTCGGTCCGGTTCTGGGGTTCTCCGGTTCTGGGGTTCTCCGGTTCTGGGGTTCTCTCTCTGGTTCCCGCCAGCTTGTGGGGCTGTCCGAGGTGTTTCCATGTTTTTATTTGTTCCATCTCTTAACAAATAGGGCTTGGTCGACATGGCCGCAAGCATTCTGGGACGCAGCGGCCATGTTGTCATATACAATAATGTCCTTTATATGGTCCGAAGAAGGTAACCTCTGGTCTCCTGTCTCCACAGACCGGTCCGATCCCGCTGCAGTACCTGGTGAAGCCGACCCGGAAGCGCCGGCGGGCACCGCAGGCGGCGGCTCAGGGCCACTCGGACGGCGTCAACACGTCGCCCACGTCGGAGAGCGACTCCCAGAGCGAGAAGGTCCACAGTCCGACGGCGGCCCCGGCCCCGCGGGCGGCCCCGCCCCCCCGGGCGGCCTCGGGAAACCCCGCCCCCCACAACAACAGCCCCTCCCCCGCCGCCGTCCAGAGCTCCAACGGCCCCGCCTCCTCCGGCCCCGCCCCCCCACGCCACGCCCTCGCCGCCAAGCCCGGCGCGCGCAAGCTAACTGTCAACGGTACGAACGCCAGCGGCGCCAAGGAGGAGCCGCGGGGTGACAAAGGCGGGCCGACCACCTAGCGGTAGCTGCTGCCGCGGGGCGGCGAAGGCGGGCCGACCAGTTAACGCTAACTGCCGCGGGGACAAAGGTGGGCCGACCAGCTAACGCTAGCCGCCGCGGGGCGACAAAGGCGGGCCGACCAGCTAATGCTAACCGCCGCGGGGCGGTGAAGGCGGGCCGACTACCCAGCGCTAGCCGCCGCGGCGGTGAGGACAGTATTGACGCTGCCCCGCCCCCCAGGACGAGGCCCCGCCCCCGTCGCCGTGACGGCCGGCGCTGCTTCGCCTCAACTGGACAGAATGAAGGAGTGACGGACACTCAAGTGTGTGTGTGTGTGTGTGTGTGTGTGTGTGTGTGTGTGTGTGTGCGCTAGACTAGAACGTGCACACACACATCTGTACAGTGTGTATGTGTGTGCATGTGGAGCATAAACTTATCTTTTATACGAGATATTGTAATCGTTTTGTATCGTATATGCAGTCGTCTGCCCCGCGGGTCCTGGTCCTGGATCCGGTTCTGGACCTGGTCCTGGTTCTGGACCCGGCCTCGGTCCCGGTCCCGGACCCGGTTCCGGCCCGCGGGGCCCGTCAGCACCAGTATTCCCAGCAGGAGCGGCGTCTCTCTCTCTTCAAGCACTACCAAGTTCAGCGGCTGGACTGACTCAAGTCCACGAACTCAAAAGGGATTTAAATATTTGTTTTGTTTCCATCAAAGTCCAACATTCCTTCTGTTGCTTTTCAACGAGTCTTTTCTAATCAGCCATATTGTGCATGTTTAGGTCAATAAAATGTTTACTTACTAGGTCTCTGACGCCCGGGTCCGTTTGTGGCTCCTGGAGGGGGGCAGGGCCGGAGATATGGGGTGGGGGCCCGGCCCCCCCAAGTCACCAGGGGGATCCGTTGAGTGGGTTCTGTTTGGTTCTGGTACTTAAACTATGACCCAAATCCTCCTGAAATATATTTACAGTAGAATAACAATAACTAGAAAATTTCCTCGCAGAGATTTCGAGAGTGCTACGGGGGGCTGCTGCCCATTTGTGAACATTGCTTGATTTTGCAAGCAATAAAGGTGAAGGACTCGCATATCGGCCAATCAGAAGAAGGGGCGGGGCTAATTTGCACCAATGAAGGTCAAGGACTCAATACCGAGTCCTATGACACCACCCTTGCCTCTCTATGTAAAACCATTCAAAAGTTATTTGAATATCACATATCGGCCAATCAGAAGAAGGGGCGGGGCTATATATATATATATATACACACACACACACACACACACACACACACACACACACACACACACACACACACCATGTACCGGTTCCCAGCAGGACTGGGGATCGTCAAAGGTCAGGGGTCAGATTTCTCCATTTTCCAGGTTAAAGTATATGAAGTCTGTACTGACTCAGTCATGTGACCAGTTCTGGCTCAGGCAATGACTCAGCAGCTGAGCTCTGGTTGCTAGGGGCAACAAGAACCTCGACATGAGGAAGGTTCCGGTTTTGCTGTGAGAAAAACCCAGATTTTTGCCTTCTGACAAGTTCCCAAATAACTCTGATTTGTGAGAAAACCGTAGCTCGTAGCAGAAAAACAAAGACATTGTGAGAGACACAGAACCCAGCAGACTCTGACAATCTTAATTTTATTCAGATATTCCTTAAAATGTGTTAGAAACGGCAGTGCGAAAACAAAGTGAGATTTTTTTTGAAGAAAACTTTTGATTACATTACAGTCAATGGAGACAGAGGCAGGAATTTGTGCCGCTTTAGACCCCCCTCCGTTTAAATTTTGTGCATACCCCGCCTGTCAAAGTCACATTTTATGAATGCCAACACGTATGTCTACATTCTGACCAAAAATTATTTGTCCAGCTTTCACAGTTCGGCCGTGAGCTCGAGTTACAAATAAAAATTAAGGTTATTTTTTTACTGTCTCTCGCACTCTAAAAAATGAGAGCTCCACTCTAAATTTGACAAAAAAGTGATTGCCAGTCCTCGCTTGAGTGCTCATATCTTGAAAAGTGTACATCTTAGGAAAAAAACTGGTTGGTGTTTTGGAGAGAAGAGAAGTTTTCCTCCGTTTTGAAGTTTGAATGACATTTCTACGTGCAGGTATGGGAGTTAGATGACTCAGAAAAAAGGTGATTTTTTTTTACGTTTTCCCATCTGCTTTGAATGGGGGTTTTTTGGCCGGTTTCTTGGCGCAGCCGTGGCACTAACTAGAAAATTTCCTTGCAGAAATTTCGAGAGTGCCACGGGGGGCTGCTGCCCATTTGTGTACATTGCTGCATTTTTCAGCAATAAAGGTGAAGGACTCAAAACTAAGTCCGATGACACCACCCACGACTCTCTGTCAAACCATTCAAAAGTTATGCCAAAAAATAGGGACTATCACATATCGACCAATCAGAAGAAGGGGGCGGGGTTAATTTGCACCAATGAAGGTCAAGTACTCAAAACTGAGTCTGATGACACCACCCACGACTCTGTCAAACCATCCAAATGTTATAGCATTTACTGGGGTGTATTTACTGTGTGTGGGTGTGTGTGTGTGTGTGGGGGGGGGGGCGCGCACGCACATGAACTGGTTCCCAGCTTCCAGGCTGTCAGGTTGGTGAAATTCATTCTGGGATACTTGGCTGCTACTGCTGTGTGAACGGTCTGCTGGAGCGGCATACTGAATCGTTCATTTAGTAGGCAGTGTACAGTACATACTGATGCAGTATGTAGCATGTAGTACGTTAGTATGCGATTTCGGATACAGCCGAAGACTTTAGTGACTGAGTCATGTGACCAGTTCTGACTGAAGGAATGAGTCAGCAGCTGACTTCTGGTTACCACGGCAACAAGAACCTCCACTTCAGAACCTTCCGGTTTGGCTGTGAGAAAAACCCAGATTTTGGTTTCTGACAAGCTCTCAAATCACTCCGATTTGTGATAAAACTGTAGCTCGTAGCCAAAAAATGAAAACATCGTGAGAGACACAGAAGCCGGCAGATTCTTTATTCAGATATTCCTTAAAATGAGTGAGTAAACTCAGTGCGAAGACAGTGAGATTCTTTTGAAGAAAACGTTTGATTACATCGCAGTAGATGGAGACTGAGTCAGGTATTGGCGCCGCTTTACCCCTCCCTGTTTAAACTTTGGGCATACCCCGCCCGTCAAAGTCACATTTTATGAATCCCAACACCTATGTCTACATTCTGACCAAAAATTATTTGTCTCCTTTTTAAGGTTTGGCCGTGAGCTCGAGTTACAAATATAAATTCAGGTTATTTTTTACCGTTTCTCCCACTCTACCAACCGACACCCGCACTCTAGATTTGACAAAAAAGTGATTTCCAGTCCTCGCTTGAGTGCTCATATCATGAAAAGTGTACATCTTGTTAAAAACTGTTCGGTGTTTTGGAGAGAAGAGAAGTTTTCCTCTGTTTTGAAGTTTGAATGACATTTCTACGTGCAGAAAAAAGGTGAATTTTGACTTTTTTTTTTTACCTATATCCATCCACTTTGAATGGGTTTTTTTTGGAAAAATGGGAATTTCAACACCAAAAGTCATAGCTCACTATAGCACGTTTTGATATTAGATGCGCCTGGGTCCTCTGAAATCTGTAGGAGTAGCAGCGACCCGAAATCTGTCCGGAAAATGAAAAAAAAAAAAAAAAAAGTAATAATAATAAACACGCAGGATAACAATAGAAGCCCCGTGGCACTAATAAATAATAATAAATAATGATACGGTAGAAATCTGGTCCTGGTCCTGGTCCTGGGTCTGGGTCCTGCTCCGACCCTGATCCAGATCCAGATCTAGACAGATCTGGATCTGCTGAAGTTCACGAGTTTTGGGTTTAAAGTTCTTCCATGCGTCTACAGGAGTCAGTTTAAGTCGGAAACAAGTTTGTAATTTTTGTAGAAAATCAGTTCATCTGGAAACTCAACGTCTGTAAAGTTTCATTTGATCGAGGTTCTTTTTTTATACAAAATAAAAAACTAAATTCCGAGATGAAACCAGGTTCAGACCATCATCTGGACCTGGACCTGGTCTGGACCTGGTCTGGATCTGGTCTCAGCTCAGACCTCCACCAGGACTCGTGTTCATGCAGGTGGGCCAGTATGACCGGGTACGACCCGGTCCAGTTTCCTGGTGTTTGTCTCCACACGGCCAGATGGGGGCGCCGTTCTGCAGGACCAGGTGCAGCGGGACCGGTTCTGGAGTCCTGGGGCCTCATTTATAAAAGAGTGCGTAGGATTCATACTAAAAATGCACGTGCACCCAAAAAAATCCTGATTTATAAAACCGTGTTTTTGAAAAATCTTATGTCCATAACTAACATGCTAAATATCAAAAACCTGTCACCAAGTGCAGGATTTCCATGAATTCCCTCCCAGTTATTACAGTCAACAAGGACTGAGAGAATGAATTAAGTAAAGTTAACTTCTCCAACACGACTACAAAGACCAGAATGCCTTTCTCTCTTAAGGTGGAACAGATAATTACCCCACGTGAACCTTTAAGGTGGAACTGCCAAATGCAAAAACGATCAAATTTAAAACATCTGGAATCCGTCTAAACATGTTCTGAGAAGAGAAATCAAGACACAAAACTGACACTTCTTCCTTTTCCTCTTTATTACAAGCTGTTTTTTTTTACATTTCAGAAGAATAAAGGTTATAAAAATATGTTGATTCTGCAGATATGGAGATAATATTCTTTACATCCGTCCAGGAGCAGTTCGACCCCCGGCAGCAGCGCGGGGTTCTGGGGCCCCCCGGGGCCCCCCCAGGGCCGGAGTGGAGATCTGCTGGTTTAAATGTTTTATGATGGTTTCAAATGTGTTCTGATGGTTTTATTTTTTAAATAAAATGTATTATTATCTGGGGGTCAAACATCAGCTCCAGGGCGACGTAAACACATCGTTGTTTAGATCAAATAACAGAAGCAGAAAATACAAAGTTTCTTTCACCACACAAATGTTTTACAGCATTGATTTGATTATACGTTACATTCAATAATAAGATGCCACACAATGTCATTTTTAAAGAATATGAACCATCTGTAGGCGTCGTTGAGCGGAGGCTCACCCCGTGGCCGGCGGTCACTTGAACATCCCCCGGACGGACCGGCTCAGGTCCCGGAACAGAACCTGGAAGTGCGTGCCGTCGCAGTACGGCGGCGTGCGGGTTTGTTTGCAGCAGCAGAGCAGAACCGTGGTGTCCTTGTCCGGGGTGAAGCGCAGCGGCGCGATGCTCGGGGCCTTGGACTTGTGGGCGCCGTCGCAGAACGGCTGGAAGAATCACAGGATTAAAGATGTTAACATGTCCAGTAAACTCATTAATATCAAATATTTATCAGACATCATTCTGCATCAAAACTAGGGCTGTCAAACGATTAATTTTTTTAAATCGCATCTTGTCCATATGTACAAGCGTCGTGGTGAAGAAGGAGCTGAGTCGAAAGGCGAAGCTCTCGATTTACCGGTCAATCTACGCCCCTACCCTCACCTATGGTCATGAACTTTGGGTAGTGACCGAAAGGACAAGATCGCAGATACAAGCGGCCGAGATGAGTTTCCTCCGCAGGGCGGCTGGACGCTCCCTTAGAGATGAGTTTCCTCCGCAGGGTGGCTGGACGCTCCCTTAGAGATGAGTTTCCTCCGCAGGGTGGCTGGACGCTCCCTTAGAGATAGGGTGAGGAGTTCGATCACCCTGGAGGAGCTCGGAGTCGAGCCGCTACTCCTCCACATTGAGAGGAGTCAGCTGAGGTGGCTTGGGCATCTGTACCGGATCCTCCTGGACGCCTCCCTAGGGAGGTGTTCCAGGCATGTCCCACCGGGAGGAGGGACCCCGGGGAAGACCCAGGACACGCTGGAGAGACTATGTCTCTCGGCTGGCCTGGGAACGCCTCGGACTCCCCCCGGAAGAGCTGGAGGAAGTGTCTGGGGTGAGGGAAGTCTGGACATCCCTGCTGAGGCTGCTGCCCCCGCGACCCGGGAACGGATAAAGCGGGAGAAGATGAGTGAGTGAGTGAAGTGCATCTTGTCCATAGTTAATAACACTAACCCAAATCAATATTGGATCGAATCAAAAGGTGATAATCGATTCTGAATCTTAAGAATCGGAATCAAATCTTGACATTTGAATGGATTCCCAGCCCTAAAATAGGGGCGGGGCTAAAGTAATGGGGCGGAGCTCCAGGCCCCGCCCAGCTCAGCTGAGGGCGTTGCTATGGAAAACGGGTCCTCACCTGTTTGTTGCTATGGAAACGGGTCCTCACCTGTTTGTTGCTGTGTCCGCAGGCGCACCAGGAGTAGCGCTTCCCCCCCGTTAGCTTCACTCTGCGGGGGATTCGACCCGCCGGGACCGGCTGGTCCGATTGGACGGGCTGGTCGGACTGGAGCCGGACCAGAACCTGCAGGACCAGAGGGGGGGGGGTTAGACCAGGACCAGAGGGGGGGTTAGGGTCACTGGTCCCCAGACCCCCCGAGACAGTACCGGACCTGCTAACGGGGTCGCAGCTGTTGAAGAATATTATCAAAACCAGTTCAGAGTCCGCTGTGGTGTAGAGAGTTTTAGTCTGTGGTGTAGAGAGTTTTAGTCTGTGGTGTAGAGAGTTTTAGTCTGTGGTGTAGAGAGTTTTAGTCTGTGGTGTAGAGAGGTTTAGTCTGTGGTGTAGAGAGTTTTAGTCTGTGGTGTAGAGAGTTTTAGTCTGTGGTGTAGAGAGTTTTAGTCTGTGGTGTAGAGAGTTTTAGTCTGTGGCGTAGAGAGTTTTAGTCTGTGGTGTAGAGAGTTTTAGTCTGTGGCGTAGAGAGTTTTAGTCTGTGGTGTAGAGAGGTTTAGTCTGTGGTGTAGAGAGTTTTAGTCTGTGGTGTAGAGAGTTTTATTCCGCTAACTAACCCCTAACTAACCTCTAACTAACCTCTAACCTCTAACCCCTAACTAACATAACTAACCTCTAACCTCTAACTAACATAACTAACCTCTAACTTGAACTCCCCCACACATAAACGGACCCATCCCAACATTCAAACCCACCTGTTCCCTCTCTCTCTCTAACCAGACTCTGTTAGTGATCCTCCTTTAACTCTGCTAACTCTGTTAACTCTGTTAGTGATCCTCTGTTAACTCTGTTAGCTCTGTTAGCTCTGTTAGCTCTGTTAGTGATCCTCTGTTAACTCTGTTAGTCCTCCTTTAACTCTGCTACACGACACCAGTCTGTTCTATTATTGGTCTGTGGACTTTGTTCATGCCGTCTGTTGCTGCGTTTTGGATTGTATTTTTGCTTTAGTATTAACTGTATTTTATATAATGTGTGTTTGTATCACTTGTAACACCTTGGGTGACCTGAAAGGAGCCTCTAAATAAGATTAATTATTAGGGCCTGAGCACTTTCTCGTTGTTTTTCTCCCGACGAAATTAGGGCCTTTTTTCCCCCTAAACATGCCCCAAAAGTCACCAAATTTTGCACCAAGCCAGACCTGGTGAAAAATCTGATATTTAATGGTTTGCATTAATGGGCGTGGCCTAACGGCTCAACAGCGCCCCCTAGAAAACTTTGTGCCTCAAGCCCCACAATACGGTTTGACGTACATGCACGAAAATCGGTACACACCTGTATCATGGCACAACTTAAAGAAAAGTCTCTTGGAGCCATGACCCAAACCCAACAGGAAGTCGGCCAATTTGAATTAATCGTGTCATTTTGGCGAAATTTATGCCATTCCTTCAGCCGTTAATACGGCCCGAACCGTAACGTGCACCCAGGTGTGTTATACATCAAAATGTGCGTCTCCATCCTGCGACACCACGCATTACTTTTCTCTTTCAAAAGCGTTACCGTGGCGACGATAGATGCCAAAAAGCGCCCCCCCCCCCCCCCCCCCCTGGTTGGTCGATAGTTCCTACTTTCTGCCATAACTTTTGAATGGTTTGACATAAAGACTTTTGGGTGGAGTCATCGGACTCCCTAAATGACCTCTAATTAACCCCTAACTAACCTCTAACTAACATAACTAACCTCTAACTAACATAACTAACCTCTAACTAACATAACTAACCTCTAACTAACACAACTAACCTCTAACTAACACAACTAACCTCTAACTAACATAACTAACCTTTAACTAACATAACTAACCTCTAACTAACACAACTAACCTCTAACTAACATAACTAACCTTTAACTAACACAACTAACCTTTAACTAACACAACTAACCTCTAACTAACACAACTAACCTCTAACTAACATAACTAACCCATAACTAACATAACTAACCTCTAACTAACATAACTAACCTCTAACTAACCTCTAACTAACATAACTAACCTCTAACTAACACAACTAACCTCTAACTAACATAACTAACCCATAACTAACATAACTAACCTCTAACTAACACAACTAACCTCTAACTAACATAACTAACCCATAACTAACATAACTAACCTCTAACTAACATAACTAACCTCTAACTAACCTCTAACTAACATAACTAACCTCTAACTAACATAACTAACCTCTAACTAACATAACTAACCTATAACTAACCTCTAACTAACATAACTAACCTCTAACTAACCTCTAACTAACATAACTAACCTCTAACTAACATAACTAACCTCTAACTAACATAACTAACCTCTAACTAACATAACTAACCCCTAACTAACATAACTAACCTCTAACTAACATAACTAACCTCTAACTAACATAACTAACCTCTAACTAACATAACTAACCTCTAACTAACATAACTAACCTCTAACTAACCCATAACTAACCTCTAACTAACATAACTAACCTCTAACTAACCCATAACTAACCTCTAACTAACATAACTAACCTCTAACTAACATAACTAACCTCTAACTAACATAACTAACCTCTAACTAACATAACTAACCTCTAACTAACCCATAACTAACCTCTAACTAACATAACTAACCTCTAACTAACATAACTAACCTCTAACTAACATAACTAACCTCTAACTAACATAACTAACCTCTAACTAACATAACTAACCTCTAACTAACCCATAACTAACCTCTAACTAACATAACTAACCTCTAACTAACCTCTAACTAACATAACTAACCCCTAACTAACATAACTAACCCCTAACTAACATAACTAACCCCTAACTAACATAACTAACCTCTAACTAACACAACTAACCTCTAACTAACACAACTAACCTCTAACTAACATAACTAACCTCTAACTAACATAACTAACCTTTAACTAACACAACTAACCTCTAACTAACATAACTAACCTCTAACTAACATAACTAACCTTTAACTAACATAACTAACCTCTAACTAACACAACTAACCTCTAACTAACATAACTAACCCATAACTAACATAACTAACCTCTAACTAACATAACTAACCTCTAACTAACCTCTAACTAACATAACTAACCTCTAACTAACATAACTAACCTATAACTAACCTATAACTAACATAACTAACCTCTAACTAACCTCTAACTAACATAACTAACCTCTAACTAACATAACTAACCTCTAACTAACATAACTAACCTCTAACTAACATAACTAACCCCTAACTAACATAACTAACCTCTAACTAACATAACTAACCTCTAACTAACATAACTAACCTCTAACTAACATAACTAACCTCTAACTAACCCATAACTAACCTCTAACTAACATAACTAACCTCTAACTAACCCCTAACTAACATAACTAACCCCTAACTAACATAACTAACCCCTAACTAACATAACTAACCTCTAACTAACCTCTAACTAACATAACTAACCTTTAACTAACACAACTAACCTCTAACTAACACAACTAACCTCTAACTAACACAACTAACCTCTAACTAACATAACTAACCTCTAACTAACATAACTAACCTCTAACTAACATAACTAACCTTTAACTAACACAACTAACCTCTAACTAACCTCTAACTAACATAACTAACCCATAACTAACCTCTAACTAACATAACTAACCTCTAACTAACTTCTAACTAACATAACTAACTAACATAACTAACCTCTAACTAACTTCTAACTAACATAACTAACCTCTAACTAACATAACTAACCTCTAACTAACCCATAACTAACCTCTAACTAACATAACTAACCCATAACTAACCTCTAACTAACATAACTAACCTCTAACTAACATAACTAACCTCTAACTAACATAACTAACCTCTAACTGTTGGAGCTATTTGTCACTTTTGCATTATTTAATCATTTAGTTAGTTTTTGGAACAAACCTTTAGTTTGTTTATGATATTTAGTATTGATCAAGTTTATTTTGATACATGCTTTTATTTTGAAGACACCAGGTGAGTTTACATACAGGTGAGGCAGATGTTTTTTTACCACGGCAGATAGAGGGCAGGAGAGCCGTTGTTCTTTGTTTGATTGTTTGCCAACGGAATAAACCCGACAACGGACTCTTTATCTGCAGAAATCCACTCCCTGGTTTCTCACGGCCGTTTGGTTTGATTCACTTTATTATAGTTTGATACTTTTGAGTTTTTAATAATTCACCTGGAGGACAATTAGCCGCTACACTAACTAACCGCTAACTAACCTCTAACTAACCTTTAATTAATGGCTAACTAACATCTAACCTCTAACTAACCTCTAACTAACCTTTAACTAATGGCTAACTAACCTCTAACTAATGGCTAACTAACCTCTAACTAACCGCTAGTTAGGGGTTAAATAGAGGTTAGTTAGAGGTTAGGGGTTAGTTAGAGGTTAGGGGTTAGTTAGCGGTTAGTTAGGGGTTAAATAGAGGTTAGTTAGAGGTTAGGGGTTAGTTAGCGGTTAGTTAGGGGTTAAATAGAGGTTAGTTAGCGGTTAGTTAGCGGTTAGTTAGGGGTTAAATAGAGGTTAGTTAGCGGTTAGTTAGCGGTTAGTTAGCTGATCTTCACTCAGATCAGGACCAGATCCTGGATGAAGCTCCTGGAATCTCATCGTTATAGCTGGAGGGAATTCATGAAAATCCTCCACTTGGTGACCAGTTTTTTATATTTGGTGTTAGTTATGGACGTAAGGTTTTAAAAACCACCACAGACAAATGGTGACGCCCCCTAGTGGCCGGTTTGCAGAACATTCAAAAGACCAAAGGTCATATCTCAGATTCTTAGTCCTAGATTGTCGTATATTGTCACTTTCTGTACTTTTTTGATGCTACGAATTCAATTCTGAGATATATTTCCTATTTCAAGGTCATGTTGAAGGTCAAATTGAATTTTCAAGGTCATTTTTTGCACAACAATCTCCATATCTCTAGAATTAAGTCACATATTAAGATTATAGAGGGATCTAGATCATATTTTCACCCTCAAGGAATGTAATTTTATGTTTATTGGACGGGTCACTATAAACTGTCGTGTCAATCTCATTGGGTGAGAACAGTGGCTTCATTCGGGTTTAAGATGAACTCAACTTCAGAACTAAGCCACAATGAAAGCACGATCTTTAGGGAAAAAAATCAAAAACAAAAACAAACTGTCTCTGAAACAAAGTCACATATGAATCCTGAATATAAGCTGAATATTTGGACCTGCAGGTCCAGGGTCTGGGACCAGGAGGAACTAGAACTTTCAGTTCCTGCTTCAACTCTTTTAAAGAAGGAACTTTAAAAATCCTCAACTGGATTTTAAATCAAACCTACAAGATTGTTGGTTAAAAATAAATACATAAATCATCATTATTTCTGCTAAAGGTGCTTGTTAAAGTGTCAGAGACCTTAAAGATCCAAACAGGTTTATTTTAGATTTATGACCAAATACATTTTTTTTTTTTAAATAAAAAAATAAATAAAATAAAATGTATTTTGTCATAAATCTAAAATAAACCTGTTTGGATCTTTAAGGTCTCTGACTTTAACGGCATCTTTAGCGGTTAGTTTTAACAGTAGTTTAGTTTTAACAGTAGTTTAGTTTTAACAGTAGTTTAGTTTTAACAGTAGTTTAGTTTTAACAGTAGTTTAGTTTTAACAGTAGTTTAGTTTTAACAGCAGTTTAGTTTTAACAGTAGTTTAGTTTTAACAGCAGTTTTAACAGTAGTTTAAATTGTAGTTTTAACAGTAGTTTAAATTGTAGTTTTAACAGTAGTTTAAATTGTAGTTTTAACAGCAGTTTAGTTTTAACAGTAGTTTAGTTTTAACTGTAGTTTTAACTGTAGTTTAGTTTTAACTGTAGTTTAAATTGTAGTTTTAACAGTAGTTTAAATGTAGTTTTAACAGTAGTTTAGTTTTAACAGCAGTTTAGTTTTCCATCATCTGATCACGTGTATCGATTGAGCATCCAGAGTATCGATCTGGACCCGGAAATGAAGCAGGAACCGGTGTTGTGCCAAAAAGTGATTGCCTGCTAGAATCTGATTTCTGGCCGCGGGAGCAAGAGTACTACTTTTATTATTACTAATAATATAATATTACTATTATACTATTTTATTATTATTTACAACGCACAGCAGCCCGTTGAACGATAGCGCTAAAACGTCAGATCTTCAGATTATGAAGCTCAAGAATAAGATCAAGTAAATATTTAGGCAGAAACAACTTTTCATTAATTGTTTTTAGCGTTCAATCAATTTTTAGCAGGTGAAAAGACCCATTTTCAGGGAGAAATCAGATTCTGGCAGGAAATCACTTTTTGGCACGACACTGGGTCTCCGGTCCCGGAGGTCCCGTTCACCTGGACCTGGACCAGGTAAACGGGACCCCCGGATCCTCCAGGTGGGTCTTAACTTCAAACAGGATCAAAGGTTCCGCAGCTCCAGCGTGACTCAGCACAAACACGTCCTTTAGAACCGGAACGGGACCGGGACTGGGACCAGGACCAGAACCAGAACCAGGACTAGGACCGGGCTTTACTCACCCTGCAGGCGGGGTTCGGGACCATGGTGGTTCTCCTGAGGGTCTGCAGGACCAGGATCCCCCTGAGCGGAACCAGCCTGTTCATCTCTGCTGCTGCTGCTGCTGCTCCGTACCTACACGCTGATTCTCCACGGAGACTTGACGTGACCACGTCATGACGTCACGCCCCCGCCCCCCGGACACGCCCCCTCAGCGGAGACTTGAGAGGATCCAACATGGCCGCCGCGACGCCGCTGATTGGAGAAAGGCGGCGCTGACGTCACGACCCCACCCCCGGCCCAGGCCACGCCCACAACTCATTCATCACTTCTGAAGTGTTTTGTTTTTCTTCCTGGTACAATCTAGAAAGTCATCTAAAGTCATAATATGAGAATAAAGGCGTAATATTATAAGATAAGATAAGATAAGGTAAGATAAGATAAGATAAGATAAGATAAGATAAGATAAGATAAGATAAGATAAGATAAGATAAGATAAGATAAGATAAGATAAGATAAGATAAGATAAGATAAGATAAGATAAGATAAGATAAGATAAGATAAGATAAGATAAGATAATTTCAGATTTAGATTCAGAAAAACTTTATTTATCCCCGAGGGGCAATTTCAAAACGTTGAAGGTACCAAATAGGATAATAAAAAATAAAAATAAAATAAAATAAACAGATAAGTGGGGCATGTCTCATATGTACAAGAAATGTGCAAAGAAAAAATGTACAAAAAAAATATATAAATATAAGAATGTCAGAAAAAATGTACAATAGAATGACTGTGGTTTAAATAAAATATACAGTGTAAAGTGTCGACAGTGGAGTAAACAATTTAACAGATAAGATAAGATAAGATAAGTTACTCCTTTATTAGTATCATTACACTTAATACACACTTATGCAGGGAAAAAGGTAAAGAAAGTAAAAGATATATATAATTACAAAATATGGACAATATATACATTGCGGTGGAGAAATATAAACTAAAAAAAAATAAAAAAGGAGAATAAAGTCGTAATATTATGAGAATAAAGTCATAATTTATGAGAATAAAGTCATAATTTATGAGAACTCTAACAGGAAGAGCACATCTGTCTCTTGTGAAGAGGAGCTGTCTGGTATACGGGACTGTCTCAGAAAATTAGTGCATGCAATTTGTAATTGCATTAATAATGCAATTACAAAAACAAAAATGTCATACATTCTGGATTCATTACAAATCAACTGAAATATTGCAAGCCTTTTATTATTTTAATATTGCTGATCATGGTTTACAGCTTAAGAAAACTCAAATATCCTATCTAAAAAAATTTGAATATTCTGGGAATCTTAATCTTAAACTGTAAACCATACCATATATTATCATATAAATATAATATAAATCATAAAAAATCGATGTCTTAAAGATTCAGCAGAGGGGTTTATTTCAGTAAGAATTTTAAATGGACTTTTGGTGCAATAGAATAGAATAAACTTTATTGATCCCCCAGAGGGGAAATTCACTTGTGCAGCAACAACATTCACACGCTCGACAATTTTTACAAAATATACACGAAAGTATGAAAAGGTATAAAAAAGTATATCCTAAAAAAAATTACCAATAAATAGCTAAATAATTAAAAAGAGCAATATAAAAAAATGAGCAATGTACAAAAGAAATACTAAACCCGAAAAACAAATAATATATATATAATTCTATTAATTATATAATTATTATAATTATAATATATATATATATATATATATATATATATATATATATATATATATATTATATTAATATATATATATATATTATATTAATATATATATATATATATATATAATATAATATATATATTATATTATATATATATATATATATATATATATATATATATATATATATATATATATATATATATATATATATATATATATATATATTATTTCAATATATAGTTAATTGTTTTTTCTATATAGTTCTATATTTGACAGCCTCTCATATTATGTCTACTGAGTTTACTATAATCCTTACGAGATGTTTAATTACTGTTCTATGTTGTTTTATTGTGTTCAATAAAAAAGAAAAAAAAAAAGGGTCGACACGGACGGGCGAGGGGAGGAGCCTAAACGTGACGATTACGGAAGAGGACGTGAGGACGGCCGGTCATTGGCTGAGCCGCCTGTCAGTCAATCATATGAGTAAACGTATTGCTCGATATAAACTCTCCTGGCGTGGTTGAAAGAAATCCACCGCCCTCAACGGAGTCATGGACGGGAAATAAAACGATTGAGACCAAAACGGCTGTTTGAACCAGACTGTAAATACGTTTAATTCTGCTCTAAAGTGAAACATTTTAACCTGGAGGTCAGAGGAGATGTTCGCTTCTGCGCCCTCTAGCGGCCACTAGGGGAACTGCAACCAAACTTAGTTCCTCGACCTTTAGTGTGGAAAGCGAGATGGTTGGTGCTTTTTTAAATGTATTTATTTTTATTGAACACTTGAATATTGTACAAATCCTTGAGGCTTATAAAACATATAAAACAGCTTGTATGTTTTATACAAGCTATTTTTTCTTGAATGTTTATAAGGCAGACAACACATTCAGCATCACTGTAAGACTGCAACAGTAAATGTAACAGACATTAACACATATAACACATTATAATAATAAAATATGAGAAAAATGGTGAGAAGCAGGGGTATTAGTCATTTTCAAGTATCTATAGGCGTTGAGTTATTTATATAAATATAAATATAAATATATATATATATATATATATATATATATATATTTATATACAGACATATACATACATATATATATATATATTTATATATATATAAATATATATATGTATGTATATGTCTGTATATAAATATATATATATATATATATATATATATATATATATATATATATATATATATAGTGTAACGGCCAGCTTGTGTTTCTCCCGGGGGTGTTAGAGTGTGACACGACCGGATGTTGGTGGCGTCAGTGGGAGTGCACGTTAAGAGTGTTTTGGGGAGTTCTTGTGCTTGTCTTCCGATGCTTGTGAACTCGAGCTGTTAATAAACCAAGCCAAACGTTGGAATACGTCTCTGCCTCCGATTCCTTGGATTACTACACTGGTGTCAGAAGTGAAGTCACGGTTGACGACGGAGGACTCGTCTGTGGGAGACGTACGTTTTGTTGTTTTGGTTTAGCTTCAGTTTTAGCATAGCTGGGTGAACCGCGCTCGGTATGAGCGTCGCGGGTGGATTAAAAGACGTGAAGATGGAACCGCGGGATGAACTGCAGACAGGAGTGGGCTTGCCACAGCTGGAGGTGGGCCCTGGGCTGATGGGTGCCCGTTTTCGCGGGTCACCGCTCCGCGCAATGGACAGTGCGCGGCCGCCGGGACCCGCCATTTCGTCGGTGTCTGACGGTAACCATGACAACTCGCGGGCGCTGGGCTCCGCCATTTTCCCGGCGTCTAGCGGTAGCCATGGCAACGCTCCGCCACCTTCGGCCAGCAGTGTGAAGACACCCAAGTATTCTGGCGGCTCTGACTGGGAGGCTTATCATGCACAGTTTGAACTGTTGGCTGATGCCAGGAGGTGGACTGCTGAGGACAAGGCACTGCAGCTGGCTTTGTGTCTGGAGGGTGACGCTCTATCTTGCCTCCTGTTACTAGACTCTGTGCAGCGGCGATGCTATGACGCCCTGGTGGGGGCGCTGAAGAGGCGGTTTGGAACCTGGTCCCAGCCAGCACTTGTGAAAAACGAACTGAGGGGGAGATGCAGGAAGCCTAGTGAGTCGCTCCGGGGGCTGGCCAATGATGTTGAGAGTCAGGTGCGGCGGGCATACGGTCACATGTCTGCCGAGGCACGCAGTGAGCTGGCTACTGACCTGTTTGTCGGGGCCATAAATCCACCTGACCTGCGCATACAAGTACAGCTTCAACACCCGAAGTCCCTGCAGGAGGCGTTGGAGGCGGCCATCGAGCGGGAGAGCCTGTGGAGCGCGGTGGCCGGCGGAGGACAGGAGGCGGGCTCCCATGCAGTGAGGTCGGTGTCGGAATGCCCTGCCAAGGAGGAGGTGCCAGCCTGGGCGACGGAGATAACTGAGCTGCTGCGGGCGGTGACTCTGCAGGCGCCACGTGGGCCACGCTCCGGTCCACAGGTCTGCTGGGGGTGTGGCCAGCCTGGCCACATCAGGAGGGACTGCCCTGCTGCTCGCCGGGGGAGGGGAAACGCCTCAGGGTCCGCATAAACGGGGATATGCGGACCCCTACCTCCACCGCTACCCCAACGCTGCCAGTCCGGGCCTGCAGCCCGGCGGGGGAAGTACAACAGCACAGCCAGGGGGAGGAGGCTCCACTCCCCCCAGAAGTAGATGACAGCACGCCGCCGCCTTCACAGTTTCGTCTGCCAGCCGGAGGAGCCCAACGGCGCAGCGAGGGGGAGGAGGCTCCACCCCCTCCAGAAGTAGATGACAGCGGTGCTCCACCTGTCGTGGTGGGGTGGATCCGGGGGAGCTCTGGTGCCAGGAGCTCCTGTCACGTCGCTGTCTCCGTCCAGGGGGTGCCTACTGCGGGCCTGGTGGACACCGGGTCGTCGGTGACGTTGGTGAGACCTGACGTTCTGCCCAGCGGGACACCTCTACAGCCTACAGCGGTGCAGCTCCGCACAGCCACGGGCCAGCTGGCTCCCATGATGGGGAAAGGGCTGCTGTGGTTGTGTGTGGGGGGCAGGAATATTCGCCATCTGGTGTGGGTGGCGGACGTGCAGGACCGCTGCATCCTGGGGCTGGACTTCCTCCAAGATACTGGTTGCCTGCTGGACATGGGGAGGGGTACGCTTAGCTTTCCAGGGGGTCCCACGGTTACTATGGGTCCTCCAGCCGGCGGCCCACCACTCACCGGCCGATCTGTCCAGTCACTGGGGGTGCCTGTTGCTGCTCCCGCCTTTCCCCGCCCTGTTCCCCTTGTGCCCATGTATAGTCCTCAGTTTACCGGCCCAGTGGACATTCCCCTTGCATCCCCTGTCCCCATGCCCCCCTTCACGTGGCCTTGTTTCCCCCCCTACCCTGCCCCTTCTCCCCCAACAACGAGAGGAACTGTGATGTTTCTCGATGCCCACTGCCAGCAGCTGTCCCCGCTGGCCCCTGAGTTTACCCCGTCGTCTGCGCCTCTCCCCAGTCCCGACAGCATGCACGCCCCTCCCCTACGGCTGCAGGGAGGGGGAGACGGAGGAGAGCTGTCCCTGGGGGGAGGAGTGTGGAGGGAGGAGTATGGAGATCTGGAGAAGCAACAGCAAGAACAACTGAGACTGTTACTAGCGGAATACCGGGGCAGTTTTGCGGCGACTGAGAGTGAGGTGGGGAGGACGCACATGGCGCAGCATGTGATAGACACTGGACATGAGCGGCCCATCAAGTGCCGCCCGCGCCGCCTCCCTCTTGCTCGTCATCAGGCCAGTGACAAGGCCGTGGGGGACATGCTGCAGTCAGACTTTATTGAGCCGTCCGACAGCCCTTGGGTGGCGCCAGTGGTCATGGTCGCAAAGAAGAATGGAGACTGGCGGTTCTGTGTGGATTACAGGCGGCTCAATGATGTGACCACTAAGGACTCGTATCCTCTCCCCCGCATCGACGAGTGCTTGGATCTAGTGTCAGGGTCCTCGTGGTTCTCCACGCTAGACCTGAAGAGCGGCTACTACCAGGTTCCCCTGTCTCCTGAATCCCGCCCGAAGTCTGCCTTCTGCACCGGTCGGGGTCTGTGGCAGTTCAAGGTACTCCCCTTTGGACTATGCAATGCACCTGCCACTTTCGCTCGGCTGATGGACAAAGTACTGGCTGATATCCCCCGCCAGGAGTGCCTGGTGTACCTGGATGACATTCTGGTGCACGGGCGCTCCTTCGAGGGAGCTCTGGAGTCGCTGAGGCGGGTCCTGGGGAAGTTACAGGAGGCAGGTCTGACACTGCACCCGGAGAAGTGCCGCTTTATGCGGAGGAAGGTCACGTTCCTGGGGCACGAGTTGGGCGCGGAGGGGATCGGCACCATGGACGAGAAGGTGCGGGCTGTGAAGGACTGGCCAACCCCCCGCGACCAGGGTCAGCTAAAAGGATTCATAGGTTTGGCCTCGTACTACAGGAGACACGTCAAGTCTTTCGCCACCATCGCAGCGCCTCTGTACCGGCTGCTGCAGAAGGACAGGGACTATGTGTGGTCTGAGGCGTGCGAGGAGGCGTTTGTCAGACTGAAGCGAGCATTGTGCGAGGCTCCGGTTCTCGCCCCGCCTGACCCCACCCTGCCCTTCATACTCGACACGGACGCCAGCAGTGTGGGGGTGGGGGGTGTTCTGTCACAGCCCTGGCCGGGAGGTGAGAGAGTGGTGGCGTATTTCAGTCAGAAGCTCAAGAAATCTGAACGGAATTACTGTGTCACCCGCCGTGAGCTCCTGGCAGTGGTGCTTTCTGTCAGGCATTTCAGGTACTACCTGGGAGGCCTCCACTTCACTATAAGGACTGACCACTCCGCTCTCCAGTGGTTATTGACTTTTCGTGAGCCGGAGGGGCAGGTCGCCAGGTGGTTGGAGGTACTACAGGAATACGACTTCAAGATGGAGCACCGACCTGGGGCTCGCCACTCCAACGCGGACGCCCTCTCACGTCGGCCGTGTGCAGCAGACGGGTGCCGCTACTGCGACCGGAGAGAAGCCCGGGAGCTGGTACTGCGGACAGATGGCGGGGAGTGTGCAGCCGTCAGGCGGCTAACGGAGACCGTCTGCAGGGAGTTACAGACTGTGACTGATGCTGAGTGGAGTGACGAGCAAGAGAGGGATCCGGACCTCCAGCCCGTCTTGCAATGGGTGGAGGCCCAGCAACGCCCGCCCTGGGAGGAGATAGCACCCTCCTCCAAGGCAACTCAGGGACTATGGACTATGTTTGACTCGCTGCGGCTGTCCCGAGGCGTGCTGCAGCGGGCGTTCAAGGCAGCAGCTACCGGGGAGGAGCAGTGGCAGGTCGTGGTCCCGAGCGGCCTGCAGGAGACAGTGCTGAGGGCCATGCATGGAGCGGGCGGCTCTGGACACTTCGGCGTCAACAAGACACTCCGCCGACTTCGACAGAGCTTCTACTGGGGGCGGCAGAAGAGGGACGTTGTTGACTTCTGCCGTCGCTGTGACCTCTGTGTTGCCCGCAAAGGCCCCACAGGGCGCTCGCATGCGCCACTCCAGCAGTTCCCAGTGGGGTGCCCTATGGAAAGGGTGGGCATAGACATTACAGGGCCGTACCCACGCTCAGATGACGGGAACTGTTACGTCCTCTCCGCCATGGACTATTTTACTAAGTGGCCGGAGGCATATGCCATCCCAAACCAGGAGGCCGAAACGATTGCAGATGCCCTGGTGGGGGGCATGATAAGCCGGCTAGGGGTGATGGAATCCATTCACAGTGACAGAGGAACAAACTTTGAGTCTCGGGTGTTCGCTGCCGTGTGTGAGCGCCTGGGCATACACAAGACCCGCACCACTCCGCTGCACCCTCAGAGTGACGGGTTGGTGGAGAGATTCCACCGGAACATGGGAGATCAGCTGGCCATCGTCACCTCTCAGCACCAGAAGGACTGGGACAGGCACCTGCCCCTGGTGCTTATGGCCTGCCGCTCTGCTGTACAGGAGTCTACAGAGTGCACGCCAGCTCTCCTCATGCTGGGAAGAGAGCTACGCACCCCGGCAGAGCTGGTCTTTGGACGGCCGCCCGACGCCCCGGCTGTCCCTGCAGGGCCGGAGTACGCCAGGAAGCTGCAAGACCGCCTGGATTCAGCTCACAGCTTTGCTCGGAGGCAGCTGTTTGAGGCCGGAGTGAAACAGAAACGCTACTACGATGTGAAGTCTCGGGGACGGGACTTCAAGCCAGACGAGTCGGTCTGGGTCTTCAACCCCATAAGGAAGAAGGGGCGCAGCCCCAAGCTGGACAGCAAATGGACTGGACCCTGCAAGGTCCTTGAGAGACTCGGAGAGGTTGTGTACCGTGTTCAGATGCCTCCTCGGGGGAGGAAGGTGGCCCTCCACAGAGACAGACTGGCCCCTTACAGGGGGGGTCCTCCTTCCCCCGACACGGACCTCTTCACCTTTGCCGGACGTTCCCCCCTCCCCCAGCCCCCCAGACACACCACAGGGGGACCTCGTGCCTGGGTCCCCTGCCCCTTTGCCTTTGCCCACTGCCCCTTCCCCGGGGACTGGCCCACCGCCCCTGGCCACTGTTCCCTTACCCCCGACCCCCACAGGGTCTCGCCGGAGGAGGCGGACAAGGCCTCCGGCGCGGTTGAGAGACTATGTGATGTCCCTTGGGACGCAGGACTGTTGACATGGACAGTGATTAAACGTGGAAAAAAAAAAAAAAAAAAAAAAAAAAAAAAGATTGTAAACTTGTATGTTTGCTGGGTTGTGGGGTTTGCTCTATTTCTATGCCATGTTGCTTGGGCTGTGTTTTTTGGTACCTTCCTGTTCGGTCCTCGAGGACGAGGACTTTTTGTAAGGGGGGGGTAGTGTAACGGCCAGCTTGTGTTTCTCCCGGGGGTGTTAGAGTGTGACACGACCGGATGTTGGTGGCGTCAGTGGGAGTGCACGTTAAGAGTGTTTTGGGGAGTTCTTGTGCTTGTCTTCCGATGCTTGTGAACTCGAGCTGTTAATAAACCAAGCCAAACGTTGGAATACGTCTCTGCCTCCGATTCCTTGGATTACTACAATACATACATATAGAGGAACTAGACAAACCTGCGCTTACGTCACTGGAAACTCTGGTTTTTCTGGTCTTTTATTTCTCTTGGTTAGATGTTAGTTTGCATCTTTTTTAGCAACTTTGATTCTTTTTCTTGACTGTTCTACTGACGTAAGTCCCTAAAGCCCCTTTCACACAGCCAGTTCGAGGCGGGAACGTTGCGCCTTTAAGCCGCCTCGCTGTTCTGTGTGAAAGTCACGGAGGCGGAATGGGGGGGCCAAGTGGCCCCACCAATAAGCCGGCAGCGGAGGTAGTCACAGAGCCGAAACGGGGTCTGTGTGAATGACACAGCCGGCATGCCGGCATGCCACTAGACGCTGACGCTGTCGTCACGCCTCTGATTGCGGAACGCCGGCATGCTGTGTGAATTTACAGACGGGAGCGGCGTTATGCCGGCGTTGTATGGTTCTGTGTGAACCAACAAAGGCGGCGTATTGGCAGGACTTCTTTACACCAATATTGCGGAATCTCTGTGTGAAAGAGGACGTGTTTGGACCTGGACCGGTGACCAGACATTTACTTATCTCTTCTGGTTATTATTTAATAACGACCTCATTCAAAGGTTGAATTGGAATCTGATAAAAGCAGCAGCTCAACGGCTCTGCGGGTGGAACCGGACTTTGGTTGATCCGGGTCTCAAACCGCCGACATCTGGACCAGGGGCGCCACAAGGGGGGGGCCAGGGGTGGCCACGGGCCCCCAGGGGCGCCACCAGGGGGGGGCCAGGGGTGGCCACGGGCCCCCCTACAAATCTGCTGGCCCCCCCTACGGAAGAGTATCAGGGCCAGGCAGGAAGAAAATAAAAACAATATTTTAGAGGAAGAAGATTTTATTTTCATTATGCACTTCGAGAAAAAAGTGGAAATGTCGAGAAAAAAGTTAAAATTTCGTGAATAAAGTTGAAATGTTGAGATAAAAGGCAAAATTTCGACTTTTTTCTCGAAATTGTATTATTTGTATATTGTAAAAACAAGTGGAAATGTCGAGAAAAAAGTCGAAATGTTGAGAATAATCTTGAAGTACAATGTCAAGAAAAAAGTCAAAATTTTTTGAATAAATTTGAAATGTTGAGAAAAAAGGCAAAATTTCCACTTTTTTCTCGAAATTGGCGAACTGGCGCCCCCTAGGAAACAGTTTTGGAGGATTCAAGGACTCAAGAGCCACAACGTGTGAAACAACTCAGTAAAATACGTTTATTGACAAAAAAAGTCATCATCATAATCCATCCTTTTAACTTTACACACAAAAATATCAAAATACTTTACAGGGTTTTTAAATCTGAATATCGTCAAATTTGTCTGGATTCCGTCTTGTCAAACAATAATTCCACTGTACAACGACGACGTGCTCGTTCCTTCGGGCCGCGCCGTCGTCCCACCCCCGTCCACAGGGGGGCGCTGCAGGGCCGGGCCACGCCCCCTTTTGGGGGCGGGGCCAGCACGCCCCCGTGTGGCTGGACGTGGCGACTCTACAGCGCGGCTTCAAAAATGAACCTTTTATTCCTTTTATTCGGGATGGATGCGTGTAAAAGCTGCATAGCTAGTACTTGGTTTTCAGCCCAACGTTTGAGGCGTCGCTGCATTTCATGCTAGTCCAAAGCGGCCGCTAGCGCGGCGTTTCCGGCGCTTTAACGTCAAAACGAGAACCACATTCAGAACATGGATCATCCTTGTAGCTCCTATAATTTAATAAATTCCTGAAAATGTAATAACATTTGCACTTAACTCAATCGAAAATGTACGGAAGCGTATTGCATTCACTTGAGAAAAAAAAATCTGCCCTGTTTTTCTGAATTAACGAGATAATTATCTCAGAATTCTGAGAAAAGTTTTAATGAAAAACAGAGCAGATTTTTTATGGAGCAGATTTTTTTTTCTCAAGTGAATGCAATACGCTTCCGTAAAAATGTAATAAAACCCAATAATGTAATAACTTCACCAATAATGTAATAAAATATCCTGAAGCCGGATATTGTAATAATATATCAGTAATACCTTATTACGTTATTGGGAATTTATTACATGGTACTCAAAGTCTGCAATTTAACCCAATGCACTGCAAAAACTCAAAATCTTAACGAGAATATTTGTCTTATTTCTTATTTATTTAAAATGTCAAATTTTTTGTCAAAAAAATCTCATTACACTTAAAACAAGACTCATCACTGGGAAAAAAACAAACAATTTTCACCTGTTTCAAGTAGATTTTCACTTAAAATAAGTAGAAAAATCTGCCAGTGGAACAAGATTTTTTTGCTTGTAATGAGAAAATAAATCTTGTTCCACCGGCAGATTTTTCTAAAATTTACTTGAAAAAGGTGAAAATTGTCAAATAAATAATTTTTCTGGTGATGACTCTTGTTTTAAGTGCAATGACATTTTTTTTGACTAAAAATTACACATTTTAACTAGAAATAAGACAAATATTCTTGTTAAGATTTTGAGTTTTTACAGTGTAAAAATGTTATTACAATATCAGTCAGGATATTTTATTATATTATTGGTGAAGTTATTACATTATTGGATTTTATTACATTTTCGATAGAGTTAAGTGCAAATTTTATTACATTTTCAGAAAATTATTACATTATAGGAGCTAGAAACACGGTTATTATCACAACCTCAAAGCTTAAGAATGTGTTTTTTACACAAACATATCAAAGTATTACAACTTAAAAATTACAACAAAAATTGGAAAAACCAAAGAAGCTAAAAAGAAGAGGATTTACAGTCGGGCCGGAGCGCCCCAGTGCAACATGGGAGCTCGTTGGCTCCTTCAGCCGGTAACAACATTCTCAACATTCTCCTTCTGTCACTGCTACAGTATCTGCCCCCCCCCTCGGGCCGGGGGGGCGTCTAACCAACAAAACACTAAAATCACATGTGAGGGAGACGGAACCGGAACCAGATCCCATCTGGCTCCGGGTCGGAGTCGGGCTCGTAAAGGACCGGGAACTTCGGGGGGGGAAGGTCCATCAGGGCCAACGCTTCGCTACAATTCTTTATGTGCACTTTAGCTGGAGCAGCGAGAAAAACGTAGGTGAACCCTCGGACGAGATCTGGTTTTTCTGCGTTTTTTCATCTTTATTTATGTAACAAACCCAAACTTTGCTGTCGATAGTTTAGCGGAGGTTCAGTTTGGTCCCGGTTTGAACCCCGTCACCCTGTAATAACAGCCCTGCTAGAAATAAACCCAATATTCCTAAATCTAGTCAAATTTGTTGCATTACGATTAAATATTCTGGATCATTTTGGTCTTTCCCAGCATGTCCCAGATCCAACACATAACAGCGGACCCATATTAGATCTGGTTATTTCCAAAGATCTTAATATCTCAGAGGTTGTGGTGAACGATGTTGCTCTTTCTGATCTCTACTGTGTTTAAAATGACCGCCGTTGTCAATCCTATGGACGGAAGAGAATCAGGGCCAGGCAGGAGAACAAATATTTGAGAGGGGAAGGTTTATTTTTATTGTGCACTTCGAGAAAAAAGTTGAAATGTAGAAATTAATGTTCAAATACAATTTCAAGAATAAAGTCGAAATTTTGTGAATAAAGTCAAAATGTCGAGAATAAAGTTGAAATAAAATTTCTAGAAAAAAGTCGAAATGTCGAGATTAATGTTGAAATACAATTTCTTGAATAAAGTCGAAATTTCTTGAATAAAGTTGAAATGTCGATATTAATATTCAAATACAATTTCAGGAATGAAGTCGAAATTTCGTGAATAAAGTTGAAATACAATTTCAAGAATAAAGTCGAAATTTCGAGAATAAAGTTGAAATACAATTTCAAGAATAGTCGAAATTTCGAGATTAATGTTGAAATATAATTTCAAAAATAAAGTCAAAATTTCGAGAATAAAGTTGAAATACAATTTAAAGAATAAAGTCAAAATTTTGTGAATAAAGTGTAAATGTCTCCTCTTCCATCAAATCCAGTTAGAGCGACTGACAGCTCTGCCGTAACTAACTAACGACAAAAAAGTCACATGCGCTGTTTGTTATAGTCTCAGAAGGTTGACTTTATTTTCGACATTTCAACTTTTTTCTCTCGACATTTCGACTTTGTGCATAATGACTTTGTGCATAATGAAAAAAAATCTTCCTCCTCTAAAATATTATTTTTATTTTTGTCCTGCCTGGCCCTAATAACTCTTCTGTGAAAGATCTTCTTGACTATAAATCTTAAAACTATCAAAACAGTCTGAAAACAGTCTTCTTTTTTGTGGAAACAAGTCTTTTTAACTAGTTTTTAACTAGTTTTTACAGCGTGCAGCTGAAGGGTCTCCACCACCAGGGTGGGTCCCTTTTCCTGTGTGGGCTTAAAGGTGAGGAAAAATGTAATCAGAGTAATTATTTATTTAATATGTGATTAAATAATCGCATCAGCTCCTCAAATACGTAAATAACAGGATGCAACAGCGTCTTTTATCTTTGACGGTGAATAAATATGTTTGTTTGTGACGCTGCAGCGTTGTATTTATTCTGAAATCCTTGTTCAGTGACGACAGAAGAGTTTGTTCACGTTATCAATATAATTTATAGCAAATTGATGCAGAAAAACCAGTTAAACTCCAAAGGGTTCACATACTTTTTCTTGCCGCTGTATTTAATAATAAATAACAACATTTATATCTAGGTACTATTGCGTTACATTTTTGTCTTACAAAGTTAGGACAGTAAAGTTTACGTCAGTCTCTTCCAGATATCAGTGGCATCGGGTAATTGATCGGTATCAGATATCGGATCAATATCGGGTTTTTGACTCAGTGTGGGGCGTTGGCTTGTCGTCAAGCATCGGACATCGAATCAGTATCGAACCTGCAGTCGGTTTCACCGGGTACCGGATCTGCACCGAGCATCGGATATTGGATTGGTATCGTGTATCGGATATTGGATTGATATCGTGTATCGGATTGCGTATTGGATATTGGATCGACATCGTGTATTGGATATTGGGTGGATATCATGTATTGGATTGTGTATCGAATATCGGACCGATATCGTGTATCGGATATTGGATCGATATCGTTTATCGGATTGCGTATCGGATATTGGACCGATATCATGTATCGGATATTGGATCGGCATCGTGTATTGGATTGCGTATCGGATATTGGATCGATATCGTGTATCGGATTGCGTATCGGATATTGGGCCGATATCGTGTATCGGATATTGGATCAATATGTGTATCGGATATTGGACCGATATTGCGTATCGGATATCGGAGCATTATTAGAGGTCAATTCGCTAACGAGTATCGGGAACTGGACTAGTAGTGGGAATCAAATCAGATCAGTATTGAGCATCGGATATTGTATCGATATCAAGTGTTGGATCAGAACCAGATATGCTGAGTACTGGATATTGATTGGACTCGTATTGGGTATCGCCGTGGTAACGGGAACTGGATCGATATCAGGGACTGGATCAGTAACGAGTATCAGACTCTGGATCGGTACCAACCCGCATCTGATGTCAGATTAGCATCGATTAGCATCAGATATTGGTTCCAGGTATCGTGCAGAGTATCGGATTGGTATTGTGTATCGGATCGATATCGGACTTCGGGATACGGACTAAAAAGTGAACAGAACCCTGAAACTGAAAGACCGGATGAAGCGGGGAGGGACGGATCAAACTCGTAGCTCCGCCTCCGGCGACGCCCACATGTTTCCTCCGAAGCTCAGGCGACGTTTTGGGTAAAAAAGGTGCGACGCTCGGGTCGCCGTGGGAACCGAACTTGGCTATAAAAGTATAAACGGCGGTAAGAAGGAACCGCTCCGCGAGTAAGAAAAAGAAAAGTGACCGTAGAAAGAGGAAAGAGGTTCCCGTCGCTAGCGGCTTTAAGGCAAATCTACCCACTATTGCTAACAGAACAGCTAGTTGGCGCATCGAGAGTTTCCACGTATGAAAGAGTCGGGGACGGATGGAAAACACGGAAAACCAAAACCTGGACCCTACTGGTCTCTACAAGTCCCTCCGTACGGGTCCCAACTGGTCCCAACTGGTCCCTACGTGTCCCAACGGGTCCCTACGGATCCCCACTAGTCCCTACAGGTCCCTACGGGTCCCAACTGGTCCCAACTGGTCGCTACGGGTCCCTACGGGACCCAACTGGTCCCTACGTGTCCCTACGGGTCCCAACAGGTCCCTACTGGTCGCTACGGGTCCCAAACTGGTCCCTACGGGACCCAACTGGTCCCTACGTGTCCCTACGGGTCCCAACTGGTCCCTACAGGTCCCTACGTGTCCCAACTGGTCCCTAGGGGTCCCAAATGGTCCCTACAGGTCCCAAATGGTCCCTACGTGTCCCAACTGGTTCCTACAGGTCCCAACTGGTCCCAACTGGTCCCTACGGGTCCCAACTGGTTCCTACAGGTCCCTACTGGTCCCTATGGGTCCCAACTGGTTCCTACGTTTCCCTACGGGTCCCTAAAGGTCCCAACTGGTCCCTACGGGTCCCAACGGGTTCCTACAGGTCCCTACGGGTCCCAACTGGTCCCTACGGGTCCCAACTGGTTCCTACAGGTCCCAACTGGTCCCTACAGTCCCTACTGGTTCCTACGGGTCACTACTGGTCTACAGAGTCTGTCTACGGCCGGTGTTTATGTTTGTTTCTTTCTAGTTTCCAACGTTTGGTTTCCTGTTTCCTGGTCTGGTTTCCTGTTTCCTGGTCTAGTTTCCTGGTCTTGTTTCCTGGTCTGATTTCCTGTTTCCTGGTCTGGTTTCCTGTTTCCTGGTCTAGTTTCTGGTCTGGTTTCCTAGTTTCCTAGTTTCCTTGTCTGTTTCCTGGTCAGTTTTCCTGTTTCTTGGTCTGTTTTCCTGTTTCCTGGTCTGGTTTCCTGTTTCTTGGTCTAGTTTCCTGTTTCCTGGTCTGGTTTCCTGTTTCCTGTTTCCTGGTCTGGTTTCCTGTTTCCTGCTTCCTGGTCTAGTTTCCTGGTCTGTTTTCCTGTTTCCTGGTCTGGTTTCCTAGTTTGGTTTCCTATTTTCTGGTCTAGTTTCCTGTTTCCTGGTCTGGTTTCCTAGTTTGGTTTCCTGTTTCTTGGTCTAGTTTCCTGTTTCCTGGTCTGGTTTCCTGTTTCCTGGTCTAGTTTCCTGGTCTGTTTTCCTGTTTCCTGGTCTGTTTTCCTGTTTCCTGGTCTGGTTTCCTGTTTTCTGGTCTGGTTTCCTGGTCTGGTTTCCTGGTCTAGTTTCCTGGTCTGTTTTCCTGTTTCCTGGTCTGTTTTCCTGTTTCCTGGTCTGGTTTCCTGTTTTCTGGTCTAGTTTCCTGGTCTGTTTTCCTGTTTCCTGGCCTGGTTTCCTGGTTTCTGGTCTAGTTTCTGGTTTCCTGGTCCAGTTTCCTAGTTTGGTTTCCTATTTTCTGGTCTGGTTTCCTGGTCTAGTTTCCTAGTTTCTGGTCTAGTTTCCTAGTTTCCTGGTCTGGTTTCTGGTTTCCTGGTCTAGTTTCCTAGTTTCCTGTTCTGGTTTCCTGTTTCCTGGTCTGGTTTCCTGGTCTGGTTTCCTGGTCTGGTTTCCTGTTTCCTGGTCTGGTTTCCTGTTCTGGTTTCCTGGTTTCCTGGTCTGGTTTCCTGGTCTGGTTTCCTGTTTCCTGGTCTGGTTTCCTGTTTCCTGGTTTCCTGGTCTAGTTTCCTGTTTCCTGGTCTGGTTTCCTGGTTTCCTGGTCTGGTTTCCTGGTCTGGTTTCCTGTTTCCTGGTCTGGTTTCCTGTTTCCTGGTTTCCTGGTCTAGTTTCCTGTTTCCTGGTCTGGTTTCCTGGTTTCCTGGTCTGGTTTCCTGGTCTGGTTTCCTTTTTTCTGGTCTGGTTTTCCTGTTTCCTGGTCTAGTTTCTGGTCTAGTTTCCTAGTTTCCTGGTCTGTTTTCCTGTTTCCTGGTGTAGTTTCTGGTCTGGTTTCCTGGTCTGGTTTCTGGTTTCCTGTTTCCTGGTTTCTGGTTTCCTGTTTCCTGGTTTAATCTCGACAGCAACTGGAAGGATTTATAAAAGTGTGTAAAAGTGTCGGTTGGGAAGAAAAGCTGAAGGCTGCTGCGGTAACGAGTCTGAACGACGACGACGCGGTTGGAGGTTCGACGACGAGAAAAACACGACTTTTCAGAATAAGAGCCTGTGACATCACGGAAGTGGGCGGGGCCAACGCGGAGGGAAGACGAGGATGGAGGAAGACGGTTGGAGGAGGTTCCGGTTCGGACCGGTCGGAGCTGGAAGGAGGACTGGACGGTCAGTGCTCAGGAAGCCAGACCTCGGGAGGCCTGGCCTTCAAAATAAAAGCCCCACGCGAGGTCTGGCCTTCAAAATAAAAGCCTCCGGGGGGCGGAGACATCCAATTAGTGCAATTTAGAGAGACCGCTGCACCCGAGCTCTCTGAAAGCTGCCTACAAATAAGACCAGAAGAAGAACCGTGACGTCAGACGCCTCAACGCCGCCGCCGCGCCGTCGTACATTCATGAGTTCAGACGGACGAGGACGAGGTCCGGAAGGTTCTTCTCTGGAAGCTGCCGGGAAATGTCACCCGTTCTTGTCTCCGCCCTTTTCTCCAGCCTGGAAAACACACAGACACACACAATTCACACACTCTACAATCATGGAATTGATTCACTGGTCTCTCAGCACAATTGACCAAATTTTTGCGACAAGAAGTCAGGGGGTAAGGGAGCCCTCTTGCCCCGATGGGACATTTTTAGCTGGATACACAATGGATTCCTACAAATACTGGAAACCTTTGTGTCTCAAGATTCTGTCTGTCGAGGATGTTGAAGATGCTTCATAATTGGATTTATGATAGCAGGATTTCTCTTGATAGGAGGGGGGGGAAACCTGGTGTACCGACAAACGCGTAAGTCGTCGACAGCTGTTCTGGCTCTTTCAGAGCTGCCGGACGTGGCTGAAGGATCAAGCACGGCGATCAACACTCAGACTTTAACGTTGGGGGAGCAAAGCCGTAAGCTGGATGTGATTCTTGAACAGAATCTCAGGCTGGCGGCGTCTTTGAGCTCATTGGCAAGATGGATAAGACCCTGGAGAAGTTGGAAGCTCGGCTTGGCGGGAATTGATCACAAATTCGTCTGATTGGAGTCGCCATTGATGAACCAGAGACTGAAGGCAGACGGGAAATTACTGAGGCTGCCTGTTTTCAATATATTGGTTGATTCTATAATCTGGCCTTGACAGGGCGGTTTTTTGGCCGATCGCTCTGGTCACAATCTTCCTGGTGGAATGTAAACAAGGTGACTCTGCTCCCACTAGCCCTCCCCCTCACACGAACATCTGTGGACCCTGTTTTCAGAACTGACCGAGCCGCCTGATAACATCAAGGACATTGGGTGAGAGCAGGGACAGGGATTAAGATAGAAGAGTGTTAGGGCCAGGCAGGAGAAAAATAATAGTATTTTAGATTTATTTTTTCATTATGCACTGCAAGAAAAAAGTCGAAATGTTGAGAAAAAAGTTGAAATGTCGAGAATTAATGTTGAAGTACAATTTTGAGAAAAAAGTCGAAATTTCGAGAAAAAAGTCGAAATGTTTAGATTAATGTTGAAGTACAATTTTGAGAAAAAAGTCGAAACGTTGAGAAAAAAGGCGAAATTTTGTCTTTATTCACGAAATTTCGACTTTATTCTTGAAATTGTATGTAATCTCGTCATTTCGACTTTTTTCTCGACATTTCGACTTTTTTCTCGACATTTCGACTTTCTTCGTACAATAAAAAAAAAAAATCTTCCCCTCTCAAATATTTTTTTAACTCTTGGGGGCCCCCTAGTGGTCACGGGGCCCTAAGCAGCCGCTTAGTTCGCTAACGCCTTGGTCCGGCGGCGTTACTCACCCCGGGCTTGTGGAGATTGTTGTCCTGCAGGGCGAAGAGGCCGCCCCCCCCTTGCAGGCCGCCGCCCCCCAGGGGCGAGGTGGGGGAGGAGCCTAACGCCCCCGTCAGCGTGAGGCGCTGCAGCTCCCGCTGCCTCTGCTGCTGCTGCAGGATCTGGCAGACCAGCAGCTGCTGCTCCTGGGGGGGAGAGGAGGAGGGGATTTCCAGGGTAACGGGAGGAGGGGAAGGAGGGGGGGGGGGGGTTACCACGGTAACGGGGGGAGGTGTTACTGTAGCTCCTAATGTTAGTGTTGATATATAACTGTTTGATGATGATGATGAAGGTGAGGGTTAAGAGGATATGGAGGATGAGGAGGATGAGGAGGATGAGGATGAACAGGGTGAAGAGGATGAAGAGTTACCGGAGTGAAGTTCTGTGAGGCCAGAAACTGTTGGAGCTGCTGCTGTTCAAGTAGAAGCTGCTTCTGCTGCTCGGAGAGGAGAGAGGACCTGAAACAGAGCAGGTCACATGACACCCTGAAACACAGACCGGGTCACATGACACCCTGAAACAGAGCAGGTCACATGACACCCTGAAAAAGAGCAGGTCACATGACACCCTGAAACAGAGCAGGTCACATGACACCCTGAAACAGAGCAGGTCATATGACACCCTGAAACAGACTGGGTCACATGACACCCTGAAACATAATCCTAAAGATGGGTGTGCTAAGGAACTTTTAAATATTCTGGATCTTTTTGGTCTTTCCCAGTACGTTAGATCCAACACATAACAGCGGTCACATGTTAGATCTGGTTATTTCCAAAGGTCTTAATATCTCAGAGGTTGTGGTGAACGATGTTGCTCTTTCAGAGTATTAGGGCCATGCAGGAGAAAAAATATTTGAGAGAAGATTTTTTTTTATTGTGCACTTCGAGAAAAAAGTCAAAATGTCGAGAAAAAAGTCGAAATGTCATGAAATGTCAATGTTTTTTTATGAAAAATAAAAAAAGTCGACCAACAAAATCCTGATCCACAATCATGACATTAAAACAGGCAATTTCTGAGGTAACAGCAGAAACTTTTAACGGGGAGCAGCATTACCGTCTATATTCATATTTATATTATCTATATTCAGCACCAAATGTCCCTGTTTGAAAGTGTGAAGCACAAAAAAAAAATCACTATTGAAATTTCCTTTACAGGGGTGGAATCCGCCGTCTGGGAGAACTTTAAAATGAAAATGTCCATGTAACAGTTCCGTAGTTTTACCGCTCTCCATGTCTGTTTTAGCTTTTCCGCATGTTTTTCCGCCAACTCTCTTCCGGTTTCGCAGCAGAATTTTCAAAACAAAAGCATGTGAGCGACATGCGTTAATGCGCGATAAAATAAATGTCGGCATTAATAAATTAATGAGTTAATGCGATAATAACGCGTTAACTTACCCAACCCTAATATATATGTATGTATATAAATAGATTGTATTCTGTTTATTTTTCTGTACTCTTTTTTTATCATGCATGTTCGAAATAAAATCTTCAAATCAAATCAAAAACATTATTCTCAGCATTTTGACTTTTTTCTAGACATTTTCATCAGCGACGGTGGCTACGTACGGGCTCTTGGGCAGCTGGAAACTCTGCGCCAGCGCCTCGGCGTTGAGCGGTGGCGGCTGCGGCCGCAGGGCCGGCAGCGCGGCGCCGGCGTTCTGCCCCGGGGACTGGATCACGCCGTTCAGACCTCCCAGCATGCCGTTCACCGCCAGCTGAGGGCTTCCCGCCAGCGACGCCACGATGCCGCCCATGAGAGGCAGCCCGGGGGCGGGGCCTCCGGCCTGGGCCCCGCCCCCCAGCCCAGAGGCCCCGCCCCCCAGCCCGTTCAGCAGCGGCGGGCCGAAGGGGGCGGGGCTCTGCTGCGGCGTGGGCGTGCTCTGGAAGGACAGCGAGGAGCTGCTGCGGGACGGAGATCCGGAGTGCAGCTCCTGCAGGGGAGACGAGGACGGGAATTTAGGCTTCTACGGACCAGAGAAGAAGAACAGAGAAGAAGAAGAACAGAGAAGAAGAACAGAAAGAAAAGAGAAGAAGAACAGAGAAGAAGAAGAACAGAGACGCTGCAGCGTTACAACTCCGTCTACGGAAAGCTAGACTTCGTAGTAGTAGTTTGAGCTAGACATGCAAATTGCTCTGTTGTTGGTTGTAAGAACCAACACAAATGTCTGTATTCTGTCTTTGTGTCCTCCCTTGCTACACGCCATTCAGGCAGCCAATCAGCACAGAGCCTCATTAGCATAGCCCCGCCCACTCAGAATCCCGCATAGATAATGAGGTTAGAGACTGGGAAGATAAAGACATGGTTTAGAGGCTGAATTTCTAATTTATTTAGCAAAAACAATCAAAAGCTTGTTTTTAAGACATTCAAGACCTGTTTAAAATAGGAATTAGATCCATAATAGGTCCCCTTTAATGATATTTAGCGGAAGCTTCTCACCTCTGACGACGTGACGAAGGAGGCGTCATTCAGGAAGCCTTTGGGGAGGGGGCTCTTCCCGGAGCCCAGGGGGTCTGAGGAGAGAGGGGGGGGACAGGTGAGGACTGGGCACCCAGGGGTGCACCGATGGCACCCAGGGGTGCACCTAGGGCTGGACGATATATCGAGATTTTAATATATATTGATATATTTTCAAACGCGATATGGTACGAGACAATATCGTTTATATCGATTTAAAATAATATATATATATTTTTTTTTATGATTTTGTTATAGCTTATTTTGTGACAAATTGACTTGAATGTTTTATTTGAGATTTGCACAAATGTTTTGTTATTTGCACAACTGTCAACCTCAGTGGAAAAGTCTGCCTGTTACTGTCTACATTGCATTAATTCCAGTGTATTTTAATTTAATTGTTATGCAGGAAAGGGATATTTGTTTTATTTTATTCAAGAAGCATTTTTATTCTATATATGCAGGCAGTTTATTTTTATTTAATTTGTTTTATACATTTTGATATTGTGCAGACCTCTGTTAATAAAGGAACCTGTGTGACATTTGGCACAAGGCTTTGTATTAAAACTGACTGTTTTTTTAAGGGTTTGATCAGAAAAAAATGAAACTAACAGAGATGCTAACAGAGATGCTATGCTATAATGCTTTGGGGGAAACCCCAATTATGGCACAGAAAAAATATCGTTATATATCGAGTATCAACATTCAGCTAGAAAATATCGAGATATGACGTTTGGTCCATATCGCCCAGCCCTAGGTGCACCGATGGCACCCAAGGGTGTCATCAGGGTACCCAGGGGTGTCATCAGGGCACCCAGGGGTGTCATCGGGGCACCCAGGGGTGTCATCGGGGTACTAGGAACCCACAGAAACATGAAAAACCAACAGCAGATAAACATAGACCAGATCCAGACCTGTACACGACGACAGGAAGCTGATGTGGGCGTGCAGGGGGGCGTGGCTTGATAGGGCGTGGCCGTGGAAGGGCGTGGTCAGCTCCGAGTTCAGCATCTGCAGACGCTCCTTCTTGGCCGACAGGCTGAGGATTTGGTCCTGGAGACGCTGGTTCTCCTGCTGCAGCGAGTGCAGCGACTGCAGCATCTCCACGACTGAAAACACCGAAAACAGAGCTGCAACAAGGACCTAGAGGGACCTGCAGGGACCTGGAGGGACCTGCAGCATCTCCACGACTGAAAACACCGAAAACAGAGCTGCAACAAGGACCTGCAAGGACCTGGAGGGACCTGGAGGGACCTGCAAGGACCTGGAGGGACCTGGAGGGACCTGCAGGGACCTGGAGGGACCTGGAGGGACCTGCAAGGACCTGGAGGGACCTGCAAGGACCTGGAGGGACCTGCAAGGACCTGCAGGGACCTGGAGGGACCTGCAAGGACCTGCAGGGACCTGGAGGGACCTGCAAGGACCTGCAGGGACCTGGAGGGACCTGCAGGGACCTGCAAGGACCTGGAGGGACCTGGAGGGACCTGCAACGACCTGCAACGACCTGGAGGGACCTGCAGGGACCACCGGGCTTGTACCACCGGGGTGGAAGGGCTGAAGGATTAATTAGTGCCACGAGGCATGCTCCTCCATAGCTATGCCATAGCAATGGAGCTATGGAGAGGAGTGCCTCCGGACAGATTTCGGTTCGCTACTCCTCCTACAGATTTCAGTCGACCGAGGCGCATCATATATCAAAACGTGTGTCTCCATCGGGAATGGTGTGCTATGACTTTTGGTGATGAAATTCCCAATTTTCCCAAAGTTATTCCCAAAAAAACGGCCAAAAAACCCCATTCAAAGTGGATGGGAAAAGGTAAAAAAAAAAAGCAAAAATCCACCTTTTTTCTGAGTCACCTAACTTTCTCATACCTGCACATTGAAATGTCATTCAAACTTCAAAACAGAGGAAAACGTCTCTACTCTCCAAAACACCAAATAGTGTCTTCCTAAGATGTACACCTTTCAAGATATGAGCACTCAAGCGAGGACTGGAAATCACTTTCTTGTTAAATCTAGAGTGCAGGTATCGGTTGCTAGAGTGCGAGAAACAGTAAAAAATAACCCAAATTTTTATTTGTAACTCGAGCTCACAGCCAAACTGTAAAAAGGAGACAAATAATTTTTTGTCAGAATGTAGACATCGGTGTTGGGATTCATAAAATGTGACTTTGACAGGCGGGGTATGCACAAAATTTAAACGGGGGGGGGGCCGAGAGTGGCGCCAATACCTGTCTCAGTCCCCATTGACTGTAATGCAATCAAACGTTTTCTTCAAAAGAATCTCACTCTGACTTCGCACTGAGCTTACTCACTCATTTTAAGGAATATCTCAATAAAATTAATATTGTCAGAATCTGCCGGGTTCTGTGTCTCTCACAATGTTTTCATTTTTTGGCTATGAGCTACGGTTTGATCACAAATCGGAGTGATTTTAAACCTTGTCAGAAGCCAAAATTTGGGTTTTTCTCACAGCCAAACCGGAAGGTTCTGAAGTCGAGGTTCTTGTTGCCGGGGTTACCGATGGTACCACCGGGCTTGTACCACCGGGGTGGTACCACCGGGCTTGTACCACCGGGGTGTTACCATCGGGCTTGTACCACCGGGGTGTTACCATCGGGCTTGTACCACCGGGGTGGTACCTGCCGCACACGTAGAGCCACGAGGACCCGCTGATTCTGTTCCTGAACTCACTGTTGACGCCCATCTCTCCGTTGCCGTGTTTCTCCAGCAGCAGCTCGATGTGGGCGCTGGCGGCGGGGACGTTCTCGGGTCGGGCCCGGGCCCCGGGGCCGAGCCCGTCTCTCTGGTCGAACAGCAGGGGGAGGCAGCTCATGGGAGACCTGCGATACACGGAAACACGACACCTGTGTTTGATTCGGGGACAGTTCGAACGGGGACAGTAACTCAGCGAGGACGGAGACGTACTGTGAGGACAGACTCTCCCGCGGCGACGTCCCCTGACACGGGAACCGGCAGTCGTCCAGGTCGGACTCTGGGAACAAAGCAAAGCCGGGTCAGCAGGACTCCCTCGGGTGAGGCTGCGGGTTCGAGCCGCCGGCGTCTCACCTGGCAGGGCGGATCAGGGGGATCCGGTAACCCGGATTAAGACTAGTTACTGGTTACCTGGTAAACCGTCTCACCTGGCAGGGCGGCGTGGTGGCTCAGTAGGTTGGAGGCCGAGGTCAAGCAGCTGGAGAATGGCTGGGTGGACGAGCTGTAGGAGGAGGAGGAGCCGGGGGGGACCTGGGGGACGAGAGGGACGACAATATTTTTATTCCGATTTTTTCCCATTTTATCACCCAGTGCTCCTAATTAAGTCAGTCCTGGGCATTGCTCCCTCTACCAGCCCCGGGAGGCCAAACTGAGCTCAGGTCTCCTCCTTGAAGCGGGCCGCTTCAACCTGAGGAGTGAGCAGGCCGCTTCAACCTGAGGAGTGAGCAGGCCGCTTCAACCTGAGGACTGAGCAGGCCGCTTCAACCTGAGGAGTGAGCAGGCCGCTTCAACCTGAGGAGTGAGCAGGCCGCTTCAACCTGAGGAGTGAGCAGGCCGCTTACACCTGAGGAGTGAGCAGGCCGCTTCAACCTGAGGAGTGAGCAGGCCGCTTCAACCTGAGGAGTGAGCAGGCCGCTTACACCTGAGGAGTGAGCATCGGATCAAGACTAGTTATGGGCTAGGATTACCCGGATTAGGACTAGTTATGGGTTAATATTACCCAGTAACCCAGATTAAGACTAGTTATGGGTAGGCCTGGGACGATAATCAATAAATCAATTAATCGCACGATAAATGAAAATGGACTCGATAATGTTTCCGGCCTCGATAAATGGCCATATGCACGCATATTTGTTTTATGCGGGGTGGCGGTTTCTGCGAGGGGTGCGGAGGTCCCCGGGCGGGTCCCGCACGTCGCGACCGGGCGTCCCGACGGTCTGCACTTGGGGGCACGAAGGCTCGAACCCCCCGTTTGCTTGTTTTATTTGTTTTGCATATTTAAAAGTTCTCATGTCAAATAAAGGTTTAATTATTACATTTGAAAGGGTGTACTTGCATTATTATGAGATATTAACATTACATAAGTGCTTATTTTGGTCTCGACAATGTCGACAATAATATCGTTTATCGTCAATAATTTGTGAGACAATATATCGTCCAGCAAAATTTGTTATCGTCCCAGGCCTAGTTATGGGTTAGGGTAACGATTAAAACAAGTTACGGGTTAGGGTAACCCCGTAACCTGGATCAAGACTAGTTTTGGGTAAGGGGTTACCTGGTCACCCAGATTAAGACTAGTTATGGTTACTCCCCCACTCACCTGTGTGCTGGAGGCGTTGACGGACGGCAGGGACAGCGAGGAGACGTGGGACTGCAGGGGTCCTGAGGACATTGGGGTGCTACACATGCCCCCCCCCAGAGACAGGGAGGTGCTGCACACCCCCCCACCTAGGGAGAGAGGGGTGCTGCACACCCCCCCACCTAGGGAGAGAGGGGTGCTGCACACCCCCCCACCTAGGGAGAGAGGGGTGCTGCACACCCCCCCACCCAGGGAGAGAGGGGTGCTGCACACCCCCCCACCCAGGGAGAGAGGGGTGCTGCACACACCCCCACCCAGGGAGAGAGGGGTGCTGCACACACCCCCACCCAGGGTGAGGGGGTCCTTCAGACTGGAGTAGATACCTGAGCAGGAACACAGAAGGAACAAGGTTTAGGTTCCTACTTTCTCATGAAAACCTTTGATAATAATGGATCTGATTCACAACGATTCCATCACTCGTTCACTCCTCATTCATTTCCGGCTCTTGGTGAAGGCGGGCGCTTTTCTGCTCCTCTCCCTTCTTATCTGCCCTGCTTAGTTTTGAGTCCTTCACCTTTATTGCTTGCAAAATGTACACAAATGTGCAGCAGCCCACCGTGGCACTCTCGAAATTTCTGCGAGGAAATTGTCTAGTTAGTGCCACGGCTGCAGCAAGAGGCACTCCTCCTCATTCACTCCTGGTGGGGAAGTAGGTGTAGCCAGAGCTGCTCTGGACGACCTTAAACGACCCTAGACAATCCTAGACGACCCTAAACGATCCTAGACGACCCTAAACAACTCTAGACGACCCTAGACAATCCTAGACGACCCTAAACAACTCTAGACGACCCTAGACAATCCTAGACGACCCTGAACGATCCTAGATGACCCTAAGCGAGTCGCGACCCTAAACGACTCTAGACGACTCTAAACAACTATAGATGACCTAAAAACGATCCTAGACAACCCTAAACGACTAGACGACCCTAAACGACTCTAGACGACCCTAAACGACGTTAGACGACCCCGGATGACCATAAACGATCCTAGACAACCCTAAACGACTCTAGTCGACCCCGGATGACCATAAACGATCCTAGACGACCCTAAACGACCTGGCATGACCCTGGATGACCCCGGACGACCCTGAACGAACCTAGATGACGTCCCCCTCTACCACCTGAGCCACTGCCGCCAGGACAAACAAATACAACCTCAGACAAACGACAGACAACTGTTACTGCAGAGTACCGGGAACCAAATAAAGAGAACCAAGTACCAAGTACAGTCTCGAGAACCAAATACTGAGAACCAAGTTCAGAATACCAAATAGCCAACACTGAGAACCAAGTACGGAGGTTAAGCTGAAGTCTGGAGCTGCTGATCATCATCATTGATGACCTGATCAGCAGGTGTGAGGGAACATTCAGGTGTGTTAACACAACACCAAGAGGAAAAGATATCAGCGGTGCTCTTAGAGAAGCAGTTCTGTCTGCATATTAATCTGAAAATGTTTATTAAAACCTTTTTTTATTTTTCATTAAATTGGGAGTTCTCGGTCGTTCTCAGTCCACAAAACTTATGAACATAAACGGCTGGTAGCTGGAACTCTGGGGGATGATGGTGAACCAAATGTGCAACAGCAAGTATCACGATGATCCAGCTGGTGGTTTCCTGCCGACGTGCTGATGATCAGTTCAGCAGCAGCAGCAGCGCGGCTAACGCTGATGCCGTGGTAACGCTGATGCCGGCCCACATCCTGTAGCCGCCCTGCGGGGCCACGTGGTACCGCCCACATCAGCTCTGTCTGCTGTTTTACTGCTTCACTTGAGCCGGTGAGACAGCGAGACGGCGTCGCACCGACGTGCTGATGTGGGTTCGGGGAAATGAAGAGAAGGAAGTGACGCGTCTCGCGGATTCAGTCGCCGCAGGTTTGAGACTCGATCAGAAAGTAGGGCAGGAAACGACTCACGTCTATCTGGGGCCTGATCTGCCTCACGGTGAAGAACCTCCTCGCTACTCGAGGAGAGCCGCCGAGCCGGAGGCCGACGCCGCCGTGACGATGACGCCGCTGAGCCGGACGCCGACGCCGCCGTGACGATGACGTCATCTTGATGATGACATCATCACGAACCGCCGCGTCACAGAAACGTGAAAACGTTGAGGTGCAGAGAGGAAACTAGCTTGTTTCCTCTCTGCACAAACACACACATATGCACTAGGGATGGGCGGTATGGACTAAAACATTTATCACGATAATTTCTGGCATTTATCCCGATAACGATAAAAATGACGATAAAAAAAATTTCAATAAAAAAACGTCATCAACGGGAATTTATCCTTCTATCTATCTATCTATCTATCTATCTATCTATCTATCTATCTATCTATCTATCTATCTATCTATCTATCTATCTATCTATCTATCTATCTATCTATCTATCTATCTATCTATCTATCTATCTATCTTTCTTTCTTTCTTTCTTTTAGGCTCATATCTTTCTTTCCTCGCTCACTTCCTTCCTTCCTTCCTTCCTTCCTTCCTTCCTTCCTTCCTTCCTTCCTTCCTTCCTTCCTTCCTTCCTTCCTTCCTTCCTTCCTTCCTTCCTTCCTTCACGTACGTTGTGTGTGGATTTAACACAGAACCATAAATCAGTTTTACACAAAAACGTCATCAACGGGAATTTATCGTTTTTACCGTGAGATACAAATTCTTATTGTGGGGAATTTTTTTGACGGTTTATCGTGAACGGTAAAATATCTGCCATTCCTAATTCTGACACTCACACTCACACTCACGCACGCACGCACGCACGCACGCACGCACACACACACACACACACACACACACTCACACGCACGCACTCTCACACACACACACACACACGCACGCACGCACGCACGCACGCACGCACGCACGCACGCACGCACGCACGCACGCACGCACGCACGCACGCACGCACGCACGCACGCACGCACGCACGCACGCACACACACACACACACACACAGGAAGTGCCCCCCCCCCCCCGACTCACCGAGCAGCGATCCGGCCCGTCCTGCAGAGAAACCTCCCCCCCCAGCGGAGGAGTTGGGGGGGAGGGGGGCGGGGAAGGCGGGGTGGGGGGCGGAGCCTGGGTACAGCGCCGGGGGCGGGGCCTGCTGGTGGGGGGGCGGGGCCTGCTGGCGGAGCTCCTCCTCCCGCCGGTCCCGGTTCTTGCTGCCCCGCGGGCGGCCCGGCCCGTGCCGGCTCTTCTTGTTGCCGCGGTGACGCCTCTCGCGGGGCGGGGGCGGCGGCAGGGGCGGAGGGGGCGTGGCCTTGTCCTTCAGCTCCGCCTCCTCCAGCACAGGCGGCGCGCTCAGCGGCGACGGCTTGCAGATCTTGCGGATCTTGGCACCGACGAGGCCCGACGAGGACGTGATGCGCATGATGGAGCCGAAGGTGGAGATGGTGACCTGGGTGAAGTTAAAAGAAGATGTTTTTTTTCTTCTTTTCCTTCCCTTTTTTTCCTTTTTTCCCCCTTATTTTTCCCTATTTCCCCTTATTTTTCCCTTTTTTTATTTTTTTCCCCTTATTTTTCCTTTTTTTCTCTCTCTCTTTTTTCCTTTTTTTCTAGTTAGAAAAAAAAAGAAAAAAAAAAGATGTATTTCTTTTAAAGGGGTCCAGCTGTGGAATAGTGTTGATCTCAAACTTAAGCAACGTACTTCCCTTGTTATGTTCAAAACATCATTATGTGTATTTATATTTGGGAGTTATGGCTGTAATTGAAAAAAGGGGAAAAGAGATATGTATGTGTATGTATATGCATCTATGTGTGTACAAGTGTGTATGCAAGTGTATGTACTACGGGAGAGTATTAGGGCCAGGCAGGAGAAAAGATTTTTTTTCATCCCCCCCCTGAAATAAAAACGGTCCAAATCATCCCCCCCTGAAATAAAAACGGTCCAAATCATCCCCCCCTGAAATAAAAACGGTCCAAATCATCCCCCCCGAAATAAAAACGGTCCAAATCATCCCCCCCTGAAATAAAAACGGTCCAAATCATCCCCCCCTGAAATAAAAACGGTCCAAATCATCCCCCCCGAAATAAAAACGGTCCAAATCATCCCCCCCTGAAATAAAAACGGTCCAAATCATCCCCCCCTGAAATAAAAACGGTCCAAATCATCCCCCCCGAAATAAAAACGGTCCAAATCATCCCCCCCTGAAATAAAAACGGTCCAAATCATCCCCCCCGAAATAAAAACGGTCCAAATCATCCCCCCCTGAAATAAAAACGGTCCAAATCATCCCCCCTGAAATAAAAACGGTCCAAATCATCCCCCCCTGAAATAAAAATGGTCCAAATCATCCCCCCTGAAATAAAAACGGTCCAAATCATCCCTGAAATAAAAACGGTCCAAATCATCCCCCCTGAAATAAAAACGGTCCAAATCATCCCCCCCGAAATAAAAACAGTCCAAATCATCCCCCCCTGAAATAAAAACGGTCCAAATCATCCCCCCCTGAAATAAAAACGGTCCAAATCATCCCCCCCTGAAATAAAAACGGTCCAAATCATCCCCCCCTGAAATAAAAACAGTCCAAATCATCCCCCCTGAAATAAAAACGGTCCAAATCATCCCCCCCTGAAATAAAAACAGTCCAAATCATCCCCCCCCTGAAATAAAAACGGTCCAAATCATCCCCCCTGTAAAACTGACATCCCTCCTTTCCATCCCTTATGTCATTTCATCAATGAATGTGGTTTTACTGCTATTTCAACATTTAGAGTCATCACCAGAAAAATAAAACCAGAAAAATAACTTATTTGACAATTTTCACCTGTTTTAAGTACATTTTCACTTGAAATAAGTAGAAAAATCTGCCAGTGGAACAAGATTTATCTTCTTATTACAAGCAAAAAAAATCTTGTTCCACTGGCAGATTTTTCTACTTATTTCAAGTGAAAATTGACTTGAAACAAGTGAAAATGGTCAATTAAAACAAAATTTTGTCGACATTTCAACTTTTTTCATAAAATCTTTGACTTTTTTTTCTGAAAATTTCAACTTTTCCCTGGACATTTTGACTTTTTTTCTCTAAATTTTGACTTTTTTCTCAAAATTTCAACTTTTTTTCTCAACATTTCAATTTTTTTTCTAAAAATTTCGAGAAAAAAGTCGAAATTTTCACCTGTTTTAAGTAGATTTTCACCTAAAATATGTAGAAAAATCTGCCAGTGGAACAAGACTTTTTTGCTTGTAATGAGAAGATAAATCTTGTTCCACTGGCAGATTTTTCTACTTATTTCAAGTGAAAATTTACTTGAAACAGGTGAAGATTGTTGTTTTTTCCAGTGATGAGTCTTGTTTTAAGTGTAATGAGATACTTAAAAATAAAGCGTGCATATCTGATGTTGCTCACAGTCATCCTGAGTTTGCTCAGGGAGCTTGTGTGTACGCCCAGATACATGACAGATTAGAGGGAACATTGTTAACACCATGTATTGTGTAGCTTCAGTTGTGTAGTAGCATTAATAAGCTCTGCTCCTGCCTGAGCCTTTTTCAGTCAAATTGTAAAATTTGTCTCTTCATTGTTGCCTTGAAAGGTTTAACTGAAATAAACTTAAACTAACTAAATTAACTAACTAACCTTGTTCTCAAAGGGGGCGGAGCTGCCGTCGGGCCGCTCGTGGCTCTGCGCCGCCGCCGCTAGCGGGGCGTCGGCCGGCGTCAGCGCCGGGGGCTTGTGGTACTCCTCCTCCTCTTCCTCCTCTTCTTCCTCCTCCTCCTTCTCCTCGTCTTTCTCCTCCTCCTCTTCCTCCTCTTCTTCGTGCACGGCGGGCCTCCGGTGCCGCGCCTTGCGCTCCTCGCCGCTGTGGTCGTCACTGCGGTCACCGCGGTCGCTACCACGGTCACCTCGATCGCTACCACGGTCGCCTCTGTCGCTACCGCGGTCACCGCGGTCGTGCTCTCGCTCCAACCGGGACGAAGACGAGAACTGGTGGAAGTCCTGGGGGGCGGAGCCTCCTGCGGGACAAACGTAGCTGCCGTCAGACACACAGAACCAGAACCAGCAGGGGGCCGGTACACTACCACTAACAGAACTGGTACGAGCAGGGGGCCGGTACACTACCACTAACAGAACTGGTACGAGCAGGGGGCCGATACACTACCACTAACAGAACTGGTACGAGTAGGGGGCCGGTACACTACCACTAACAGAACTGGTACGAGCAGGGGGCCGGTACACTACCACTAACAGAACCAGAACCAGCAGGGGGCCGGTACACTACCACTAACAGAACTGGTACGAGCAGCGGGCCGGTACACTACCACTAACAGAACTGGTACGAGCAGGGGGGCATTACACTACCACTAACAGAACTGGTACGAGCAGGGAGCCGGTACACTACCACTAACAGAACTGGGACGAGCAGGGGACCGGTACACTACCACTAACAGAACTGGTACGAGCAGGGGGCCGGTACACTACCACTAACAGAAATGGTATGAGCAGGGGGCCGGTACACTACTACTAACATAACTGGTACGAGCAGGGGGCCGGTACACTACCACTAACAGAACTGGTATGAGCAGGGGGCCGGTACACTACCACTAACAAAACTGGTATGAGCAGGGGGCCGGTACACTACCACTAACAGAACTGGTACGAGCAGGGGGCCGGTACACTACCACTAACAAAACTCAGTGTTTGAAGACTGGAGTTATAAATTGCTGCGACTCCTCCGCCTCGGCCCGTGCTTCTAGGAATATGACCACTAAAGTAGCCGGGCGGAGTCGATTCATTCAAACTAACATACTCTTCCTCCTGTAGCCATGTTTCTGTTAAACAGAAAATATCACTCCTGCTCTCTGTAACTAGATCGTTTACTAACAGAGACTTGGAGCTTAACGATCGTATATTTAGTAATCCGCATCTAATTTTTCGGTCTCTAATTGGTACCAAATGTGCAAACGTGGGTGTGCAACGTGGTAGTGTGATGTGGTAGTGCAAAGTGGGAGTGTAATGTGGTAGTGTAATGTGGTAGTGTAACGTGGGAGTGCAACGTGGTAGTGTAACGTGGGAGTGCAACGTGGTAGTGTAATGTGGTAGTGTAATGTGGTAGTGTAACGTGGGAGTGCAACGTGGTAGTGTAACGTGGGAGTGCAACGTGGTAGTGTAATGTGGTAGTGTAACGTGGGAGTGTAACGTGGGAGTGTGACGTGGTAGTGTAATGTGGTAGTGTAACGTGGGAGTGCAACGTGGTAGTGTAACGTGGGAGTGCAACGTGGTAGTGTAATGTGGTAGTGTAACGTGGGAGTGTAACGTGGGAGTGTGACGTGGTAGTGTAATGTGGTAGTGTAACGTGGGAGTGCAACGTGGTAGTGCAACATGGGAGTGCAACGTGGTAGTGTAACGTGGGAGTGCAACGTGGTAGTGTAATGTGGTAGTGTAATGTGGTAGTGTAACGTGGGAGTGCAACGTGGTAGTGTAACGTGGGAGTGTAACGTGGGAGTGCAACGTGGTAGTGAAACGTGGTAGTGTAACGTGCTAGTGCAGAGTGCAACGTGGCTCTTCTCTTCCGGCTCTCGGCGAAGGCGGACACTTTTCTACTCCTCTCCCTTCTTATCTGCCCTGCTACTGCTTTTGTCCTGTCTTGTCTTTTTAGAGCTTCTCTTTTTCACTCCTCTGAAATTCTACAATCATGGAATTGGTTAACTGGTCTCTCAGCACAATTGACCAAATTTTTGTGACGAGAAGTCAGGGGGTAAGGGAGCCCTCTTGCCCCGATGGGACATTTTGTGCCGGATACACAATGGATTCCTGGAAACATTGGAAGCCGTTGTGTTTGGTGATCCTGTCTGTCGAGGACGTTGAAGATGCTTCATAATTGGATTTATGATAGCAGGATTTCTCTTGATTATCCTCTTGATCGGAAGAGGGGGATTCCTAGTCTACCGCCAAACACGTAAGTCGTCGACAGCTGTTTTGGCCCTTTCTGAGCTGCCCGACGTTGCTGAAGGAACAAGCACGGCGACCAACACTCAGACTTTAACGTTGGGGGAGCAGGCCCGTAAGCTGGATGTGATTCTTGAACAGAATCGCAGGCTGGCGGCGGTCTTTGAGCTCATTGGCAAGATGGATAAGACCTTGGAGAAGTTGGAAGCTCGGCTTGGCGGGAATTGATCACAAATTCGTCTGTTTGGAGTCACCATTGATGAACCAGAGACTGAAGGCAGACGGAAAATTCCTGAGGCTGCCTGTTTCTTTTCAATACAATTGTTGATTCTATAATCTGGCCTTGACAGAGCGGTTTGGCCGATCGCTCTGGTCACAATCTCCCTGGTGGAATGTAAACAAGGGGCTCTGCCCCCACTAGCCCTCCCCTTCCCAGGAACATCTGTGGACCTGTTTCAGAACTGACCGAGCCGCCTGATAACATCAAGGACATTGGCTGAGGAGCAGCTCTGAGCGAAGTTCACGGACTTACCGCTTGCAAGTGCAACGTAGTAGTGTAACGTGGTAGTGTAACGTGGTAGTGTAACGTGGGAGTGCAACGTGGTAGTGTAACGTGGGAGTGTAACGTGGTAATGTGATGAAGCATTCCAACAGCACATTGCCCCAGCCTCATACCCCGCTTGACGCATTGTCATGCAAGTTCCAGCTCCTGAGGACCCCTGCAGGGACGAGCACTTGCAGGCAGCTCCAGTCTCATTCAATGCTCAAGACATTGTCACGCAAGTTCCGGCGTCTTGCATCCCTGCCGAGACAGGCACCGTGGAAGTGGATTTGACTTCCAGCCCCTGCAGAGACGAGGACCATATATGGACTTCCTGACTCCTCAGGGGTAGTCCCAAAACTGAAAGATCACACCTGACTGTCTCTCACTAGGCTGGTTTATTCCTGTCTTTGTTGATTGAACTTTTGTATAAAAACCCTGTGGCCAAATCAATCTGGGTCAGCATTTCAACCAGACCCTGCTCTGTGTAGACGTGCTCACCGCCGGCTGAATAAAAACTCACTATACCACAAAGCGGACTTCTGAACTGGTTTTGATAAATTCCTCAACAATTGCAATGTGGTAGTGCAATGTGGGAGTGTTCTGGGTCAAGGGAGTCCCGGTTCTGGGTCCAGGGAGACCCGGTTCTGCTGGTTCTGCCAGTACCGGCGGTTCTGCTGGTTCTGCCAGTACCTGTGTTGAAGGGGCTGGACGAGCAGGAGGACGAGGAGCAGCTCTTGCCAGAGCTGCCGGGCTTCTTGCTGCGGTGGCCGTGACCGTGGGAGCTCGGCTTCCTGGACTTGCCTTCGCCGTCCTTGCTGCTGCTGTGGTGACTGGAGACCTGGGGGGGACACGGTGGGTCAGAACCGGACCGGACCCGGGTCAGAACCGGACCGGAACTACCCAGGACCACCCGACCCGGACCGGGTTTCGTACCTTTTCGATGCCGCTCGGCGCCACCGAGGGGTTCAGGTTCAGGTTCTCCGTGGATTTCTTGTGTCGCTCCTTCGGACGGATCTTCTCCTTGTGACTCTAAAGGAAACAACCACAGAAAGGCGTTGTTGAGTGGGCGGAGCCTTTACGAGGGGGCGGAGCCATCCTCCATGTTTACGTTACTGCTGTTGTTGAGGGGGCGGAGCCATCCTCCATGTTTACGTTACTGCTGTTGTTGAGGGGGCGGAGCCTCCATGTTTACGTTACTGCTGCCTGTAAGATGCCTTTATAGATATGCAGCAAGCCCCGCCCCCTCCCTGTCTGCTGCACTTCAGCCCCGCCTCCAACACACTCCCCCTCAATCTTAGCTCCACCTCCAAGGCTCCTCCCCCTCAGTTTCAGCCCTGATTCCAAGGCCCCTCCCAGCAGAAGAGCCAGGTCTGCCGGACCTTCCTGGCTACTTGTGGCACAGCGCGGCTACGTCGCGACTAGAGGTGGGTGCAATTCATCGATGTGTTGATGCATCGCGATGCGTCACGTGACGATTTGGAATCGATTATTTTATTAATTTTTTTTAAGTTATCCTATCCAGATTCCAGACTGAATAAGCTGCTGAATCATTTCATTTTCAAGAATGCACATTTCTTATTGTTCACTTGAAATATGGCAGATATGTTTACACTAAGTAAATATCTAGTTTACTTGAATTAATGAACTCATTAAATCCAGGGCTTGACCGTTTTCAGTGTTTTCCACCAATAGAGGGCGCTCTCATGCAAGTGCAGCTTTCCCTGGTCAAAGTTAAGGAAGTCAAAGAGCAAATGTTTACATAGTCATAAAATACATTATTTTGTGTCTTTGAAAAATACATGTCAAATGTTCAAAAAACCTTGTTATTTGTGAGTGTTGTTAGAGGAACTGAGTTCATTGATTGGCTATTTATTTACAAATGTAGCCATAGATGAAGACAAAATCAATCTTGTATGGAAAAAAGCATTAAAAATTACAATAATCCAAGAATCGTGGCACCAATAATAGAAATCGAATCGAATCGTGAGGTATCCTTGTTTGCACACCCCTAGTCGCGGCTAGGTCGCGGCGCGGCTACGTTGCGGCTACGTGGCGGCGCGGCTACGTGGCTACGTTACCTCCATCAGGGGCCCGGGTTCGTCCCTCACCTTCCTGGGCTTGTGGTGGTGATGCTGCTTCTCCGCCGACGGCGAGCTCGACCCGCGGAAGTGTCCGAAGGAGCTCTTGCTCTCGCCGGAGCGAAGCTTCTTCTGCTGGAAACAGAAGAAGAAACATGAGCGTCACAGCTGCAGAACACAGAACAACCACAGCTAGCCGGGCTTCAACCACAGCTAGCCGGGCTACAACCACAGCTAGCCGGGCTTCAACCAATTCAATTCAATTCAATTCAATTCAATTTTATTTATATAGCGTCTAATACAACAGAGTTGTCTCTAGACGCTTTACAGAGACCCATACCCAGAACATGACCCCCGAGCAGTTATTACATAAACAATGGCAGGTAAAAACTCCCCTAATGGGAGAAAAACCTTAAGCCAAACAGTGGCAAGGAAAAACTCCCCTTTAGGAGGGAAGAAACCTTGAGCAGGACCAGGCTCATCAGGGGGGACCCTCCTGCCGAGGGCCAGACTGGTGGGTCAGGGACGGCAACAGCACAGCAGGCAGGTGGAAGCAGCAACGGGATGACCGGGGGTGGGGACCGCAGGCCAGCACACAGCTCCCGAAGCTCCGGCCCAATCAGCAAGTCCCAGGTTGGGGTGCAGGGTCAGGAAAAGACTTGTGCTCCGTAATGCAAGCTACAAGCCACCCATGGCCACCTGCAGGACAAAAGAGAGAAAAGGGAGGAGAAGGGGGGGCCAGCAACGAGATGACCAGGGGTGGGGACCGCAGGCCAGCACGCAGCTCCCGAAGCTCCGGCCCAATCAGCAAGTCCCAGGTTGGGGTGCAGGGTCGGGGAAAGACTTGTGCTCCGTAATGCAAGCTACAAGCCACCCACGACCACCTGCAGGTTCCGGTGTCCGGCAAAGGATGCTGCAACATGGACAAAAGAGAGAAAAGGGAGGAGAAGGGGGGGGCCAGCACAAGAAACCACAGGAGCGACTCTGACACACTAAAGTTTACACTACCTAGAGATTTACCAACACCAGCTAGAGGTTTACTAAACACTAACTATAGGCTTTACTAAACAGAAATGTTTTAAGTTTAGTTTTAAAGGTGGAGGTGGTGTCAGCCCCCTTAACCCAGATTGGAAGTTGGTTCCATAATAGTGGCGCCTGATAGCAGAACGCCCGCCCTCCAAATCTACATTTAGATACTCTAGGAACTACAAGTAAACCTGCACTCTGAGAACGGAGAGCTCTGACAGGAACATAAGGCACTATCAGGTCTTGCAAATAATGCGGAGCTAAGCCGTTTTGGGCTTTATACGCAAGTAATACAATTTTAAATTGGATTCTGAATTTTACGGGTAACCAATGGAGCGACGCTAACACTGGAGAGACGTGGTCTCTCCTGCTAATTCCTGTCAGTACTCGTGCTGCTGCATTTTGGATCAGCTGGAGCCTATTCAGCAAATTACTTGGACATCCTGCTAACAACACATTACAGTAATCTAGTCTAGAAGATACAAACGCATGAACTAGTTTTTCTGCATCACTCTGTGAGAGGATTTTCCTAATCTTTGCAATATTACGGAGATGGAAAAAGGCTATTTTACAAACCTGATTGACATATGGTTTAAACGACAAATCCTGATCGAAAATAACACCAAGATTTCTCACAGTTGCACTGGAAGCCATCGCAACACCATCTAATCCCTTCCTAAGATGCTCTGGACCAAGAATGATAACCTCTGTTTTATCTGAATTTAGAAGCAGGAAATTTCTGGACATCCAGTCCTTGATGTCCCTAAGACATGCCTGAAGTTTAACTAACGGTTCTGTTTCATCCGGCTTCATAGACAAGTAGAGCTGCGTATCATCAGCATAACAATGAAAGTGTATGCCGTGATTCTGGATTATACTTCCCAACGGCTGCATGTATAAACTGAACAAGATTGGCCCTAGCACTGAACCCTGCGGAACACCATAACAGACCCTTGACTGTTCTGAAGAAACCTCATGTACATGAACAAACTGGAACCTGTCAGATAGGTATGATTTAAACCAACATAGAGCTGTCCCTTTAATCCCAACAACATGCTCTAACCTGTGCAGTAAAATGCCATGATCTATAGTGTCAAAAGCAGCACTGAGGTCCAGTAGAACCAGTATGGACACTAATCCCTTATCTGAGGCCATAAGGAGGTCATTCGTGACTCGAACAAGTGCTGTCTCTGTGCTATGATGCATTCTGAACCCTGACTGAAAGACTTCAAACAGATCATTTCTATACAAATAGTCACATAACTGGCTTGAAACTGCCTTTTCCAGAATTTTAGACACAAATGGAAGGTTGGAAATTGGTCTATAATTAGCTAAGGTGTCTGGGTCAAGAGAAGGTTTTTTAAGTAAAGGTTTAATTACTGCGACTTTGAAAACCTGTGGTACATATCCTAAACTTAGGGATAAGTTAATTTGGTCCAGTATTGTCGTACCAATAAGAGAAAAAATATGTTTGAATAGACGAGTCGGGATGGGGTCTAACATACATGTGGTTGACTTAGCTCTATTAACGAGTGAAGTCAGCTCAGGGAGGTCTATAGGATCAAAACAGTCTAGAGACAAGTCAGAGCCTAGGGAAGTCGTTAAAGCTGAAGAAACACCTACAACCGGCTGGTTGATTTCTTCTCTAATTCTCGCGATTTTACTGTTGAAGAAGCCCATAAAGTCCTCACTACTGAGAGCTGCAGGAATGCACGGCTCAACAGAGTTGTGACTCTTTGTCAGCCTGGCTACAGTGCTGAACAGAAAACGTGGGTTACTTTTGTTATCCTCTATCAGCGTTGAATAATAAGCTGTTCTGGCTTTGCGAATGGCTTTTTTATATACTATTAGAATATCTTTCCATTCACGATGAGAGTCTACAGACCTACAAGAGTACCACTTCCTTTCCATTTTACGCACGTTTTGTTTCAACATGCGGATATCTGAATTATACCAGGGAGTTAAGCTCCTGTGGCTAGAAACCCTCCTTTTCAAAGGAGCAACTTCATCTAAAGCTGAATGCAACAAATCAGCAGTGTTACTAGCAAGGAAATCAACATCTGCAGAGGTAGAACCCAGGTCACTGGCCTCGACTACATCACTATTTCGCACTGTCGTAAGATAAGCAATGGCCTCCCTAAATTTAACAATAACTTCATCAGACAAACATCTGCTAAAATAATACCTCCTATTTTGCACTTCAACATCAACAAAATTAAATTCAAACGTTATTAAGTAATGGTCGGATAAAAGGGAGTTTACAGGTGACACCAACAGACCATCAGTTTCAACACCGTAGGTGAGAACGAGATCGAGAGTATTATTAAAACAGTGCGTCGGTTTATCCACTTTTTGTGAGATACCCATTGATTCTAGAAGAGAATCGAAGGCTAATTTAAGATTATCGCTTTCAACATCCATATGAATGTTAAAATCACCCACTATGATGAATTTATCTGTGCTGATCAATAATCCAGAAAGGAAATCTGAAAATTCAGACAAAAACTCCAGATACGCACCAGCAGGGGGCCGGTACACTACCACTAACACAACTGGCTTCTCTGATTTCCGGCTCGGAAATTTCAGACCAAGCATGAGGCTTTCAAACGTATTATGATTGCACTTGGGTTCAATTTTTGTTTGGAGACCGGAGTTATAAATTGCTGCGACTCCTCCGCCTCGGCCCGTGCTTCTAGGAATGTGATGATTAAAGTAGCCGGGCGGAGTTGATTCATTCAAACTAACATACTCTTCCTCCTGTAACCATGTTTCTGTTAAGCAGAAAATATCACTCCTGCTCTCTGTAATTATATCATTTACTAACAGAGACTTAGAGCTTAATGATCGTATATTTAGTAGTCCGCATCTAATTTTTCGGTCTGTAATTGGTACCAAATGTGCATTGGTTTTAATTTTTACAAGGTTATCTTGGTTAACGCCTCTATAACGCTGCACCTGGTGAACTTTTGGAGGGCGGGGAACTGCAACCACTTCTATTTTGCTAGGCACCTGGCCAGAGTCGCCAATATCATGTAATCCTACAGTTTTAGAGTCGCTAATTACATAATGCAATCCTACAGTTTTGTTGGCAGGCGTTGGTCCTTGAGAAGCAACAGATGTGTCGCTGAGTGGGGAAAAACGGTTAGACACATGAAGCGGGTGGTGGTGTTCTGTGAGCCCATTAAGACTACCCTTCCTCCGAACCGTCACCCAGCTGCCCTGCCTGGCCGGCTGCCGGGGAGCTGCAGGGGAGCGGTTACGCTCAGCTGCTACGGGCCGGTCCGCAGAGGATTCTATCGGACTATGGTCTGGTTGGCCAAACCGGACCTCTAACTGACTAAGCCTCGCCTCCAGCCCTGTTAAACTACAGCTCTGCATCCTGGCCTGGACCCTGCATTGTCAGGGGGAGTGTCTAATAACATTGGCCAGATTTCTAGACATAAGAGCTGCACCATCCCGGGTGGGATGAATGCCGTCCCTTCTAATCAGACCGGGCTTTCCCCAGAATGTCTCCCAGTTGTCAATAAAGTCCACGTCGTTTTCTGAACACCACTGAGACAACCAGCGGCGGAGCGAGAGCATGCGACTAAACATGTCATCGCTGGTCAGATTGGGGAGGGGGCCAGAAAAACCTACAGAGTCCGACACGGTCTTGGCGTAGTTACACACCGAGACAATATTCATTCTGGTTACTTCCGACTGGCGAAGACGGGAGTCATTAGCTCCGACATTGATGATAACTTTACCATATTTACGATTACCCTTTGCCAGTAGCTTCAAATTTGCTTCTATGTCGCCCGCTCTGGCCCCCGGGATGCACCTAACTAAGGTCTCTGGAGTCGGCTTCACATGTCTGACTATGGAGTCTCCAATCACCAGGGTCGGTTTCTCAACAGATGTGTCGCTAAGTGGGGAAAATCTGTTAGACACATGAAGCGGGTGGTGGTGTTCCGTGAGCCCTTTAAGACTAGTCTTCCTCCGAACCGTCACCCAGCTGCCCTGCCTGGCCGGCTGCTCGGGAGCTGCAGGGGAGCGGCTACGCTCAGCTGCTACGGGCCGGTCCGCCGCTAGCTTAGCCTGGTTAGCTGAGGAGGCTCTCGGACTATGGTTTAGTTGGCCGAACCGGACCTCTAACTGACTGAGCCTCGCCTCCAGCCCTGCAAATAAACTACACTTTAAGCACTTACCGTCTTCACTAAAGGAGGCAGAGGAATAACTAAACATTTCACACACTGAGCAGGAAAGAGGTGAAGCGGTGGGAGCCGGAGCGGCCATGCTAAGATGCTAACGGAGGCTAACGGACAGAAAATGTATCGGTGATTGGTGACAGTGAAAGTTACGGAAGAGAAAATGAGCGAGTGTTGAAATAAAGACAGTAATGTACCAGATATAGTGCTATTTTACCAGAAAACAGTCTAAGTTTTAGATAAAAAGTCGGGAGAGATCTGAGCCTGCAAACGCCGTAAGACGGCAGCAGCACAGACCGCAAACACCAGGAAGTGACGCGATGCGTGACGCAATACGTTACCCAATCAGCAAGCCAGATCAGCCTTCCACAATTAGCCGGGCTACAACCACAGCTAGCCGGGCTTCAACCACAATTAGCCGGGCTACAACCACAGCTAGCCAGGCTTCAACCACAATTAGCCGGGCTACAACCACAGCTAGCCGGGCTACAACCACAGCTAGCCGGGCTTCAACCACAGTAGCTAACTCAAGTCACGCAAGTCAATCCATACTGCTTTTAAATGCTGCTAAATCTATTTTGATACTATGTATGTTTTATGTTTGTTCCCTTGTTTGACTGAATTGTTTTGGTTTTCTGTGGGGACTGCGAGTAGAAACTAGCATTTGTGCTAAAACCCAGTGTATTTACACTGCTTAATGTAGTGTTCATTAATATACATTTTCCCATCTAAATAAACTTTGATTTGAAACATTGATTTGAGGCTGCCGCCGTGCCCCGTTGCATTCTGGGAGGAGGTCGGAGCGCGTCTCACCATCTTGTTGTAGTGGTGTTTGCAGTAGCCGCAGTACTTGACGTTGTCGGCCTCCGGACCTTCTTCCTCGCACAGCAGGCCGGCCATCTGGGCGCTGGGAACCAATCACAGAGCAGCGTTAGAGAAGGCCCCGCCCCCTGATACCCCGCCCCCAGAGGCCCCGCCCACCAGGTCACGTGGAAGGCCTGTCTGCAGCCCTGACGGTTGCAGGTCATGCAGGCACCGCTCGCCGCCTTGCTCTCACGACCGTGATCCTCGCAGATGTAGCAGGTCTGAGGAGAGAAGAAGAAATCAGGGCTAGTAGAACTAAAACCAGGACTAGTAGAAACCAGGACTAGTAGAAACCAGGACTAGTAGAAACCAGGACTAGTAACTGGAACCAGGACTAGTAGAACTGAAACCAGGACTAGTAGAACAAGAACCAGGACTAGTAGAAACCAGGACTAGTAGAACTGAAACCAGGACTAGTAGAACTGAAACCAGGACTAGTAGAACAAGAACCAGGACTAATAGAAACCAGGACTAGTAGAAACCAGGACTAGTAGAAACCAGGACTAGTAGAACTGAAACCAGGACTAGTAGAACTGGAACCAGGACTAGTAACTGAAACCAGGACTAGTAGAACTGGAACCAGGACTAGTAGAACTGAAACCAGGACTAGTAGAACTGAAACCAGGACTAGTAGAACTGAAACCAGGACTAGTAGAAACCAGGACTAGTAACTGAAACCAGGACTAGTAACTGAAACCAGGACTAGTAACTGAAACCAGGACTAGTAGAACTGAAACCAGGACTAGTAGAACTGAAACCAGGACTAGTAGATCTAGAACCAGGACTAGTAGAAACCAGGACTAGTAACTGGAACCAGGACTAGTAGAACTGAAACCAGGACTAGTAGAACAAGAACCAGGACTAGTAGAAACCAGGACTAGTAGAACTGAAACCAGGACTAGTAGAACTGAAACCAGGACTAGTAGAACAAGAACCAGGACTAATAGAAACCAGGACTAGTAGAAACCAGGACTAGTAGAAACCAGGACTAGTAGAACTGAAACCAGGACTAGTAGAACTGGAACCAGGACTAGTAGAAACCAGGACTAGTAGAACTGAAACCAGGACTAGTAGAACTGGAACCAGGACTAGTAACTGAAACCAGGACTAGTAGAACTGAAACCAGGACTAGTAGAACTGAAACCAGGACTAGTAGAACTGAAACCAGGACTAGTAGAACTGAAACCAGGACTAGTAACTGAAACCAGGACTAGTAGAAATGAAACCAGGACTAGTAGAAACCAGGACTAGTAGAACTGAAACCAGGACTAGTAGAACTGAAACCAGGACTAGTAGAACTGAAACCAGGACTAGTAACTGAAACCAGGACTAGTAGAACTGAAACCAGGACTAGTAACTGAAACCAGGACTAGTAGAACTGAAACCAGGACTAGTAGAACTGAAACCAGGACTAGTAGAACTGAAACCAGGACTAGTAGAACTGAAACCAGGACTAGTAGAACTGAAACCAGGACTAGTAACTGAAACCAGGACTAGTAGAACTGAAACCAGGACTAGTAGAAACCAGGACTAGTAGAACTGAAACCAGGACTAGTAGAACTGAAACCAGGACTAGTAGAACTGAAACCAGGACTAGTAGAACTGAAACCAGGACTAGTAACTGAAACCAGGACTAGTAGAACTGAAACCAGGACTAGTAGAGCTGAAACCAGGACTAGTAGAGCTGGAACCAGGACTAGTAACTGAAACCAGGACTAGTAGAACTGAAACCAGGACTAGTAGAACTGAAACCAGGACTAGTAGAACTGAAACCAGGACTAGTAACTGAAACCAGGACTAGTAGAACTGGAACCAGGACTAGTAGAACTGGAACCAGGACTAGTAGAACTGAAACCAGGACTAGTAACTGAAACCAGGACTAGTAACTGAAACCAGGACTAGTAGAACTGAAACCAGGACTAGTAGAACTGAAACCAGGACTAGTAACTGGAACCAGGACTAGTAGAACTGAAACCAGGACTAGTAGAACTGAAACCAGGACTAGTAACTGGAACCAGGACTAGTAGAACTGAAACCAGGACTAGTAACTGAAACCAGGACTAGTAACTGAAACCAGGACTAGTAACTGAAACCAGGACTAGTAAAGCTGAAACCAGGACTAGTAACTGGAACCAGGACTAGTAGAACTGAAACCAGGACTAGTAACTGAAACCAGGACTAGTAACTGAAACCAGGACTAGTAACTGAAACCAGGACTAGTAGAACTGGAACCAGGACTAGTAGAACTGAAACCAGGACTAGTAGAACTGAAACCAGGACTAGTAGAACTGAAACCAGGACTAGTAGAAACCAGGACTAGTAACTGAAACCAGGACTAGTAACTGAAACCAGGACTAGTAACTGAAACCAGGACTAGTAGAACTGAAACCAGGACTAGTAGAACTGAAACCAGGACTAGTAGATCTAGAACCAGGACTAGTAGAACTGAAACCAGGACTAGTAGAACTGAAACCAGGACTAGTAACTGAAACCAGGACTAGTAGAACTGAAACCAGGACTAGTAGAACTGAAACCAGGACTAGTAACTGAAACCAGGACTAGTAACTGAAACCAGGACTAGTAGAACTGAAACCAGGACTAGTAGAAACCAGGACTAGTAACTGAAACCAGGACTAGCAGAACTGAAACCAGGACTAGTAACTGAAACCAGGACTAGTAGAACTGAAACCAGGACTAGTAACTGAAACCAGGACTAGTAGATCTGAAACGAGGACTAGTAACTGAAACCAGGACTAGTAGAGCTGAAACCAGGACTAGTAGAACTGAAACCAGGACTAGTAACTGAAACCAGGACTAGTAGATCTGAAACCAGGACTAGTAACTGAAACCAGGACTAGTAACTGAAACCAGGACTAGTAGATCTGAAACGAGGACTAGTAACTGAAACCAGGACTAGTAACTGAAACCAGGACTAGTAACTGAAACCAGGACTAGTAGAACTGAAACCAGGACTAGTAGAAACCAGGACTAGTAGAACTGAAACCAGGACTAGTAGAACTGAAACCAGGACTAGTAGAAACCAGGACTAGTAGAACTGAAACCAGGACTAGTAGATCTGAAACGAGGACTAGTAGATCTGAAACGAGGACTAGTAACTGAAACCAGGACTAGTAACTGAAACCAGGACTAGTAACTGAAACCAGGACTAGTAGAACTGAAACCAGGACTAGTAGAACTGAAACCAGGACTAGTAGAAACCAGGACTAGTAGAACTGAAACCAGGACTAGTAGAACTGAAACCAGGACTAGTAGAAACCAGGACTAGTAGAAACCAGGACTAGTAGAACTGAAACCAGGACTAGTAGAACTGAAACCAGGACTAGTAGAACTGAAACCAGGACTAGTAGAACTGAAACCAGGACTAGTAACTGAAACCAGGACTAGTAACTGAAACCAGGACTAGTAGAACTGAAACCAGGACTAGTAACTGAAACCAGGACTAGTAACTGAAACCAGGACTAGTAACTGAAACCAGGACTAGTAACTGAAACCCGGACTAGTAGAACTGGAACCAGGACTAGTAACTGAAACCAGGACTAGTAACTGAAACCAGGACTAGTAACTGAAACCAGGACTAGTAGAACTGGAACCAGGACTAGTAGAAACCAGGACTAGTAGAACTGGAACCAGGACTAGTAGAACTGAAACCAGGACTAGTAGAACTGAAACCAGGACTAGTAGAAACCAGGGCTAGTAGAACTGGAACCAGGACTAGTAGAACTGAAACCAGGACTAGTAGAAACCAGGACTAGTAGAACTGGAACCAGGACTAGTAGAACTGAAACCAGGACTAGTAGAAACCAGGACTAGTGGAACTGGAACCAGGACTAGTAGAAACCAGGACTAGTAGAACTGGAACCAGGACTAGTAGAACTGAAACCAGGACTAGTAGAACTGAAACCAGGACTAGTAGAAACCAGGACTAGTGGCCCAGTGGCCCCCCCGGCCCTCTGGGCCTCCGTTTCCTCCGGGGCGGCGCCGTCACAGGAAGTCTCAGGAATGCAGGCAGGAACCCGGACGAATGGAGCCGTAACGCGACACCAGGAAACCGACGTCCGGCGTCTAACGAGCCGCTAATGAGCGTCTCTAAACGACGTAACACTGCGGCAGAGATTAAGAACCGGACAAGTCTCTCTGGGCAGAGCCAACCGGCCTGGGACACGCCCACTTTCTGTCAATCACTAATCAACTCTTTTCTTGAATGAATGTCTGAGATTAGAAGGTACTAGTAGGTGCTAGTAGAAGCTAGTAGGTGCTAGTAGGAGCTAGTAGGAGCTAGTAGGTGCTAGTATATGCTAGTAGGTGCTAGTAGGTGCTAGTAGGAGCTAGTAGGTGCTAGTAGATGCTAGTAGGTGCTAGTAGGAGCTAGTAGGAGCTAGTAGGTGCTAGTATATGCTAGTAGATGCTAGTAGGTGCTAGTAGGTGCTAGTATATGCTAGTATATGCTAGTAGGTGCTAGTAGATGCTAGTAGATGCTAGTAGGTGCTAGTAGGAGCTAGTAGGTGCTAGTATATGCTAGTAGGTGCTAGTATATGCTAGTATATGCTAGTAGGTGCTAGTGGGTGCTAGTAGGTGCTAGTAGATCCTAGTAGGAGCTAGTAGGTGCTAGTATATGCTAGTAGATGCTAGTAGGTGCTAGTAGGTGCTAGTAGGAGCTAGTAGGTGCTAGTAGATGCTAGTAGATGCTAGTAGGAGCTAGTAGGTGCTAGTAGGTGCTAGTAGGTGCTAGTATATGCTAGTAGGTGCTAGTAGATGCTAGTAGGTGCTAGTAGGTGCTAGTATATGCTAGTATATGCTAGTAGATGCTAGTAGGTGCTAGTGGGTGCTAGTAGATCCTAGTAGGAGCTAGTAGGTGCTAGTAGCTGCTAGTAGGTGCTAGTGGGTGCTAGTAGTAGCTAGTAGATCCTAATAGGAGCTAGTAGCTGCTAGTAGGAGCTAGTAGTTGCTAGTAGTTGCTAGTAGATCCTAGTAGGTTCTAGTAGGTGCTAGTAGGAGCTAGTAGATCCTAGTAGGTGCTAGTAGGTGCTAGTAGGTGCTAGTAGGTGCTAGTAGGGGCTAGTAGATGCTAGTAGGTGCTAGTAGGAGCTAGTAGGTGCTAGTAGATGCTAGTAGGTGCTAGTAGGAGCTAGTAGGTGCTAGTAGGAGCTAGTAGGAGCTAGTAGGTGCTAGTAGGAGCTAGTAGCTGCTAGTAGGTGCTAGTAGGTGCTAGTAGGTGCTAGTAGGTGCTAGTAGGAGCTAGTAGGTGCTAGTAGGTGCTAGCAGGTGCTAGTAGATGCTAGTAGAAGCTAGTAGGTGCTAGTGGAAAAGTGCCATTATAATCCCTTTTAAAACCCAGAGAAGCATCATGGAGGTACTTAGTTTTGCCCAAATGTGTTTTTTTTTTTACTTTCTGGCTTCATCTTCACTACATAAACAACAACAGGCGGTTCGGTTGTTCACCTGCGCGTGTTTCCACTCAGGAAAACTAAAACTACTGAAGCTACTACCGACTTCCTGTCCGGATCTGAACAACGACCCCGTCTTCCCTCCGGAGACTCGTCTCTCCGACACTTTAACACCAAATCACGTCGCTGACGTCGCTGACCCGCGGATCATTAACCTAATTACTGGCAGATGTTTTAGAGCCTCGCACTTCTGCTTTCACGTCCAAGAACCAGCTGCTTTTAAAATGGTAAAATGGAAGAAATGAAAAACAGAAAAATGTCTTTATTTGGAGATTATTTCCAGGAATCAGCGAGTGATTTGGTTTTAAACTGGTGGATAAATAAACGGGCGGAGGTGGGTTTGTTTGTTTCCAGGGAGGTGAAGTCTGGCTGGTAAACGAGACGCAAGTAAACAACAACAACAACAGCAGAACAAACAACAGAACAAACGTACCTTGATAGTTGTATTGTGTTCATTATGTATATTGTAGGGCTGGGCGATATATCGAGATTTTAATATATATCGATATATTTTCAAACGTGATATGGTACGACACAATATCGTTTATATCGATTTCTTTTTTTTTTTTTTATGATTTTGATATAGCTTATTTTGTGACAAATTGACTTGAATGTTTTATTTGAGATTTGCACAAATGTTTTTTTATTGTCACAACTGTCAACCTCAGTGGAAAAGTCTGCCTGTTACTGTCTACATTGTATTAATTCCAGTGTATTTTAATTTAATTGTTATGCAGGAAAGGGATATTTGTTTTATTTTATTCAAGAAGCATTTTTATTCTATATATGCAGGCAGTTTATTTTTATTTCATTTGTTTTATACATGTTGATATTGTGCAGACCTCTGTTAATAAAGGAACCTGTGTGACATTTGGCACGACTTTGTATTAAAACTGACTGTTTTTTTAAGGGTTTGATCAGAAAAAATGAAGCTAACAGAGATGCTAACAGATATGCTAACAGAGATGCTAACAGAGATGCTAACAGAGATGCTATGCTATAATGCTTTGGGGGAAACCCCAATTATGGCACAGAAAAAATATGGATATATATCGAGTATCAACATTCAGTTAGAAAATATGGAGATATGACTTGGTCCATATCGCCCAGCCCTAGGTGTATGTATATTTATGTATATTTATAAAACGTACCTTGATAGTTGTATTGTGTTCATTATGTTCATTATGTTCATTATGTGTATGTATATACATTTATAAAACGTACCTTGATGTATCTGTCGTGCGGGACGAACTGCAGGATAATCGGCTCCATCGTGAGGACGTTGGCGAACTGAACCTCCGGGATGTAGAGAGCACAGACCACGTGGGCCCAGCCTGGGGAACCGGGACAGAACCGGGATCAGAACCAGAACAGGATCAGAACCGGGACCAGAACCAGCAGCTCCAGAACCTGATCTGTTTTGCAGCCGTTTTGCAGCCGTTTTGCAACAGTTTTACAAGTTTTTCAACAGTTTTGCAAACCCCCCCAGTGACCCCCCCACGCCAGTGCAGCTCCGGCTGATACTAATGGCCCTTTTCCACCAGTCCCGCTTCACCTCGGTTCTACCCGTCTTGCCCTTTCGCACTAGGACTGAGACGGGTAGAGCCGCTCCAAGCCGATTTTTTTCTGTAACCATTTCAGCGAGGTTCTATACGGGCTGAGCCGGGACTATTTCTGACGTCACCACCCTCCACGCCTCTGATTGGTCGGGGTCGGGGCCGTCACCGCCCTCCTCTGATTGGTCGGGGGGCGGGGCCGTCATCACCCTCCTCTGATTGGTCGGGGGGCGGGGCCGTCACCACCCTCCTCTGATTGGTCGGGGGGCGGGGCCGTCACCGCCCTCCTCTGATTGGTCGGGGGGCGGGGCCGTCACCACCCTCCTCTGATTGGTCGGGGGCGGGGCCGTCACCACCCTCCTCTGATTGGTCGGGGGGCGGGGCCGTCATCACCCTCCGCGCCTCTGATTGGTCGGGGGGCGGGGCCGTCACACGTTTGAATCAGGAAGCGGGAGTCAGCGCGAGAGCGACTCGCGGCGATTTTATTATAAAGCGCAAAGCGTCTGTTTGGTGATCCAACTCTGAGACGGGTAGAGGCGTGACGAGCCGTGTCGGGCCAAGTAAGTACTAATGCAAAAGTACCAGATACTCACCCCCGCTGTCCGTCCTCTTGAGAGCTCCATCTTTGTGGGGACAGAGTTCACATCTCTGGAGGAGAAAAGAGAGGTGAGAGGATGGATGATGGATGGATGGAGAGTGAGTGAGTGAGTGAGTGAGTGAGTGAGTGAGTGAGTGAGTGAGTGAGTGAGTGAGTGAGTGAGTGAGTGAGTGAGTGAGTGAGTGAGTGAGTGAGTGAGTGAGTGAGTGAGTGAGTGAATGAATGAATGAATGAATGAATGAATGAATGAATGAATGAATGAATACTCACCACTCGAGCCGCTCTCTCCTGAGACTCACACTTCCTGCAGAACCAGGGGCCGGTGGGAACCTGGACGATCCCGTAGCATGCTGGGAAAAGAGAGAGAGGGGTCAGCGGAACCACTCACGCCTGGTGGCCCCGCCCACCTCATGCCCCGCACACCTGGTGGCCCCACCCCGTGTTTGAAAAGTTTTGAGACGTTTTGAAACAGTTTTGAAGCCGTTTTGCAACACTTTTGCAGCTGTTTTGCAGCTGTTTTGCAGACATTTCGCAACAGTTTAGCAGCTGTTTCGTAGCAGTTTTGCAGCGGTTTTGCAGCAGTTTCGCAACGGTTGTGAAGCAGTTTAGCAGCTGTTTTGCAGCGGTTTTGCAACAGTTTTGCAGCGGTTTTGCAGCGGTTTTGCAGCTGTTTTGCAACAGCTTAGCAACAGTTTTGCAGCAGTTTTGCAGCTGTTTTGCAGCGGTTTTGCAACAGTTTTGCAGCGGTTTTGCAGCTGTTTTGCAGCGGTTTTGCAGCTGTTTTGCAGCGGTTTTGCAACAGCTCTGCAACAGTTTCGTAGCTGTTTTGCAGCGGTTGTGCAACAGTTTTGCAGCTGTTTTGCAGCGGTTTTGCAACAGTTTTGCAGTGGTTTTGCAACAGGTTTGCAACAGTTTTGCAGCGGTTTTGCAACAGTTTTGCAGCTGTTTTGCAGCGGTTTTGAAACAGTTTTGCAGCTGTTTTGCAGCGGTTGTGCAGCTGTTTTGCAACAGTTTTGCAGCGGTTTTGCAGCGGTTTTGCAACAGTTTTGCAACAGTTTTGCAGCTGTTTTGCAGCTGTTTTGCAGCGGTTTTGCAACAGTTTTGCAGCGGTTTTGCAACAGTTTTGCAGCGGTTTTGCAACAGTTTAGCAGCTGTTTCGTAGCAGTTTTGCAGACATTTTGCAACAGTTTTGGAGCTATTTTGCTACAGTTTTGCAGATGTTTTGCAGCAGTTTTGCAGCGGTTTCGCAGCGGTTTTGCAACAGTTTTGCAGCTGTTTTGCAACAGTTTTGCAGCGGATTTGCAACAGTTTAGCAGCTGTTTCGTAGCAGTTTTGCTGCGGTTTTGCAGCGGTTTTGCAAAAGTTTCGCAACGGTTGTGAAGCAGTTTTGCAGATGTTTTGCAGACATTTTGCAACAGCTTAGCAACAGTTTTGCAGCTGTTTTGCAGCGGTTTTGCAGCTGTTTTGCAACAGTTTTGCAGCAGTTTTGCAGCGGTTTTGCAACAGTTTTGCAGCGGTTTTGCAGCTGTTTTGCAACAGTTTTGCAGCGGTTTTGAAGCTGTTTTGCAGCGGTTTTGCAACAGCTCTGCAACAGTTTCGTAGCTGTTTTGCAGCTGTTTTGCAGCGGTTTTGCAGCTGTTTTGCAGCTGTTTTGCAGCCGTTTTGCAACAGTTTTGCAGCAGTTTTGCAACAGTTTTGCAGACATTTTGCAACAGTTTTGCAGCTGTTTCGTAGCAGTTTTGCAGACATTTTGCAACAGTTTTGCAGCGGTTTTGCAGCTGTTTTTTAGACATTTCGCAAAACAGTTTTGGAGCTATTTTGCAGCAGTTTTGCAGCGTGTTCGCAGCTGTTTTGCAGCTGTTTTGCAGCAGTTTTGCAGCGGTTTTGCAGCTGTTTTGCAGCGGTTTTGCAACAGCTCTGCAACAGTTTCGTAGCTGTTTTGCAGCTGTTTTGCAGCGGTTTTGCAGCTGTTTTGCAGCTGTTTTGCAACAGTTTTGCAGCAGTTTTGCAACAGTTTTGCAGACATTTTGCAACAGTTTTGCAGCAGTTTTGCAACAGTTTTGCAGCAGTTTTGCAACAGTTTTGCAGACATTTTGCAACAGTTTTGCAGCAGTTTTGCAACAGTTTTGCAGCCGTTTTGCAACAGTTTCGCAGCTGTTTTGCAACAGTTTTGCAGCTGTTTCGTAGCAGTTTTGCAGACATTTTACAACAGTTTTGCAGCAGTTTTGCAGCTGTTTTTTAGACATTTCGCAACAGTTTTGGAGCTATTTTGCAGCAGTTTTGCAGCGTGTTCGCAGCTGTTTTGCAGCTGTTTTGCAGCAGTTTTGCAGCGGTTTTGCAGCTGTTTTGCAGCGGTTTTGCAACAGCTCTGCAACAGTTTCGTAGCTGTTTTGCAGCTGTTTTGCAGCGGTTTTGCAGCTGTTTTGCAGCTGTTTTGCAGCCGTTTTGCAACAGTTTTGCAGCAGTTTTGCAAAAGTTTTGCAGCTGTTTCGTAGCAGTTTTGCAGACATTTTGCAACAGTTTTGCAGCGGTTTTGCAGCTGTTTTTTAGACATTTCGCAACAGTTTTGGAGCTATTTTGCAGCAGTTTTGCAGCGTGTTCGCAGCTGTTTTGCAGCTGTTTTGCAGCAGTTTTGCAGCGGTTTTGCAGCTGTTTTGCAGCGGTTTTGCAACAGTTTTGCAGCAGTTTCGCAGCTGTTTTGCAGCAGTTTTGCAGCAGTTTTGCAGCTGTTTTGCAGCTGTTTTGCAACAGTTTTGCAGCGGTTTTGCAACAGTTTCGCAACGGTTGTGAAGCAGTTTTGCAGCTATTTTGCAGATGTTTTGCAGCTGTTTTGCAAAAGTTTTGCAGCTGTTTTGCAGCGGTTTTGCAGCTGTTTTGCAGCGGTTTTGCAACAGTTTTGCAGCGGTTTTGCAACAGTTTTGCAGATATTTTTGCAACAGTTTTTCACCTATTTTGCTACAGTTTTGCAGCTGTTTTGCAGCGGTTTTGCAACAGTTTTGCAGCTGTTTTGCAGCGGTTGTGCAGCTGTTTTGCAGCGGTTGTGCAGCTGTTTTGCAGCGGTTGTGCAGCTGTTTTGCAACAGTTTTGCAGCGGTTTTGCAGCGGTTTTGCAACAGTTTTGCAACAGTTTTGCAGCGGTTTTGCAACAGTTTTGCAGCTGTTTTGCAGCGGTTTTGCAGCTGTTTTGCAGCTGTTTTGCAGCGGTTGTGCAACAGTTTTGCAGCTGTTTTGCAGCGGTTTTGCAACAGTTTTGCAGCGGTTTTGAAGCTGTTTTGCAGCGGTTTTGCTAAAGTTTCGCAACGGTTGTGAAGCAGTTTTGCAGACGTTTTGCAGACATTTTGCAACAGCTTAGCAACAGTTTTGCAGCTGTTTTGCAGCGGTTTTGCAGCTGTTTTGCAACAGTTTTGCAGCAGTTTTGCAGCGGTTTTGCAACAGTTTTGCAGCGGTTTTGCAGCTGTTTTGCAGCGGTTTTGCAACAGTTTTGCAGCGGTTTTGAAGCTGTTTTGCAGCGGTTTTGCAACAGCTCTGCAACAGGTTTGTAGCTGTTTTGCAGCTGTTTTGCAGCGGTTTTGCAGCTGTTTTGCAGCTGTTTTGCAGCCGTTTTGCAACAGTTTTGCAGACATTTTGCAGCGGTTTTGCAGCTGTTTTTTAGACATTTCGCAACAGTTTTGGAGCTATTTTGCAGCTGTTTTGCAGCTGTTTTGCAGCAGTTTTGCAGCGGTTTTGCAGCTGTTTTGCAGCGGTTTTGCAACAGTTTTGCAGCAGTTTCGCAGCTGTTTCGCAGCTGTTTCGCAGCTGTTTCGCAGCTGTTTTGCAGCAGTTTTGCAGCAGTTTTGCAGCTGTTTTGCAGCTGTTTTGCAGCTGTTTTGCAACAGTTTTGCAGCGGTTTTGCAAAAGTTTCGCAACGGTTGTGAAGCAGTTTTGCAACGGTTTTGCAGCTGTTTTGCAGATGTTTTGCAGCTGTTTTGCAACAGTTTTGCAACGGTTTTGCAGCTGTTTTGCAGCGGTTTTGCAGCGGTTTTGCAACAGCTCTGCAACAGTTTCGTAGCTGTTTTGCAGCGGTTGTGCAACAGTTTTGCAGCTGTTTTGCAGCGGTTTTGCAACAGTTTTGCAGCGGTTTTGCAACAGGTTTGCAACAGTTTTGCAGCGGTTTTGCAACAGTTTTGCAGACATTTTTGCAACAGTTTTTCACCTATTTTGCTACAGTTTTGCAGCTGTTTTGCAACAGTTTTGCAGCTGTTTTGCAGCGGTTGTGCAGCTGTTTTGCAACAGTTTTGCAGCGGTTTTGCAGCGGTTTTGCAACAGTTTTGCAGCGGTTTTGCAGCGGTTTTGCAACAGTTTTGCAACAGTTTTGCAGCGGTTTTGCAGCTGTTTTGCAACAGTTTTGCAGCAGTTTTGCAGCGGTTTTGCAACAGTTTTGCAGCTGTTTTGCAGCTGTTTTGCAGCGGTTGTGCAACAGTTTTGCAGCTGTTTTGCAGCGGTTTTGCAACAGTTTTGCAGCTGTTTTGCAGCGGTTTTGAAGCTGTTTTGCAGCGGTTTTGCAACAGCTCTGCAACAGTTTCGTAGCTGTTTTGCAGCTGTTTTGCAGCGGTTTTGCAGCTGTTTTGCAGCTGTTTTGCAGCCGTTTTGCAACAGTTTTGCAGCTGTTTTGCAACAGTTTTGCAGCTGTTTCGTAGCAGTTTTGCAGACATTTTGCAGCAGTTTCGCAGCGTGTTCGCAGCTGTTTTGCAGCTGTTTTGCAGCAGTTTTGCAGCGGTTTTGCAGCTGTTTCGCAGCTGTTTTGCAGCTGTTTTGCAGCTGTTTTGCAACAGTTTTGCAGCGGTTTTGCAACAGTTTCGCAACAGTTGTGAAGCAGTTTTGCAACGGTTTTGCAGCTGTTTGGCAGATGTTTTGCAGCTGTTTTGAAACAGTTTTGCAGCTGTTTTGCAGCTGTTTTGCAGCGGTTTTGCAACAACTCTGCAACAGTTTCGTAGCTGTTTTGCAGCGGTTGTGCAACAGTTTTGCAGCTGTTTTGCAGCGGTTTTGCAACAGTTTTGCAGCGGTTTTGCAACAGGTTTGCAACAGTTTTGCAGCGGTTTTGCAACAGTTTTGCAGACATTTTGCAACAGTTTTTCACCTATTTTGCTACAGTTTTGCAGCTGTTTTGCAGCGGTTTTGCAACAGTTTTGCAGCTGTTTTGCAGCGGTTGTGCAGCTGTTTTGCAACAGTTTTGCAGCGGTTTTGCAGCTGTTTTGCAGCGGTTTTGCAACAGTTTTGCAGCGGTTTTGCAACAGTTTTGCAGCGGTTTTGCAACAGTTTCGCAGCTGTTTTGCAACAGTTTTGCAGCTGTTTCGTAGCAGTTTTGCAGACATTTTGCAACAGTTTTGGAGCTATTTTGCTACACTTTTGCAGATGTTTTGCAGCAGTTTTGCAGCGGTTTCGCAGCGGTTTTGCAGCGGTTTTGCGACAGTTTTGCGGCTGTTTTGCAACAGTTTTGCAACAGTTGTGCAGCGGTTTTGCAACAGTTTTGCAGCTGTTTTGCAACAGTTTTGCAGCTATTTCGTAGCAGTTTTGCAGACATTTCGCAACAGTTTTGCAGCGGTTTTGCAGCTGTTTTGCAGCGGTTTTGCAGCTGTTTTGCAGACATTTCGCAACAGTTTTGGAGCTATTTTGCTACAGTTTTGCAGCTGTTTTGCAGTGGTTTCGCAGCGGTTTTGCAGCGGTTTTGCAACAGTTTTGCAGCTGTTTTGCAACAGTTTTGCAGCTGTTTTGCAGCGGTTTTGCAGCTATTTTGCAGCGGTTTTGCAGCTGTTTTGCAGCTGTTTTGCAGCGGTTTTGCAACAGTTTAGCAGCTGTTTCGTAGCTGTTTTGCAGCGGTTGTGCAGTTGTTTTGCAGCTGTTTTGCAGCGGTTTTGCAACAGTTTTGCAGCTGTTTTGCAGCGGTTTTGCAACAGTTTAGCAGCTGTTTTGTAGCAGTTTTGCAGCGGTTTTGCAGCGGTTTTGCAACAGTTTTGCATCGGTTGTGAAGCAGTTTTGCAGACGTTTTGCAGACATTTTGCAACAGCTTTGCAACAGTTTTGCAGCTGTTTTGCAGCGGTTTTGCAACAGTTTTGCAGCTGTTTTGCAGCTGTTTTGTCACAGTTTTGCAGCGGTTTTGCAGCTGTTTTGCAGACATTTTGCACCTATTTTGCTACAGTTTTGCAGCGGTTTTGCAACAGTTTTGCAGCGGTTTTGCAGCTGTTTTACAACAGTTTTGCAGCTGTTTTACAACAGTTTTGCAACAGTTTTGCAACAGTTTTGCAGCTGTTTTGCAGCTGTTTTGCAGCGGTTTTGCAACAGTTTTGCAGCGGTTTTGCAACAGTTTTGCAGCGGTTTTGCAACAGTTTCGCAGCTGTTTTGCAACAGTTTTGCAGCTGTTTCGTAGCAGTTTTGCAGACATTTTGCAACAGTTTTGGAGCTATTTTGCTACACTTTTGCAGATGTTTTGCAGCAGTTTTGCAGCGGTTTCGCAGCGGTTTTGCAGCGGTTTTGCGACAGTTTTGCGGCTGTTTTGCAACAGTTTTGCAACAGTTGTGCAGCGGTTTTGCAACAGTTTTGCAGCTGTTTTGCAACAGTTTTGCAGCTATTTCGTAGCAGTTTTGCAGACATTTCGCAACAGTTTTGCAGCGGTTTTGCAGCTGTTTTGCAGCGGTTTTGCAGCTGTTTTGCAGACATTTCGCAACAGTTTTGGAGCTATTTTGCTACAGTTTTGCAGCTGTTTTGCAGTGGTTTCGCAGCGGTTTTGCAGCAGTTTTGCAACAGTTTTGCAGCTGTTTTGCAACAGTTTTGCAGCTGTTTTGCAGCGGTTTTGCAGCTATTTTGCAGCGGTTTTGCAGCTGTTTTGCAGCTGTTTTGCAGCGGTTTTGCAACAGTTTAGCAGCTGTTTCGTAGCTGTTTTGCAGCGGTTGTGCAGTTGTTTTGCAGCTGTTTTGCAGCGGTTTTGCAACAGTTTTGCAGCTGTTTTGCAGCGGTTTTGCAACAGTTTAGCAGCTGTTTTGTAGCAGTTTTGCAGCGGTTTTGCAGACATTTTGCAACAGCTTTGCAACAGTTTTGCAGCGGTTTTGCAACAGTTTTGCAGCTGTTTTGCAGCTGTTTTGTCACAGTTTTGCAGCGGTTTTGCAGCTGTTTTGCAGACATTTTGCAACAGCTTTGCAACAGTTTTGCAGCTGTTTTGCAGCGGTTTTGCAACAGTTTTGCAGCGGTTTTGCAGCTGTTTTACAACAGTTTTGCAGCTGTTTTGCAACAGTTTTGCAGCGGTTGTGCAGTTGTTTTGCAGCTGTTTTGCAGGGGTTTTGCAACAGTTTTGCAGCTGTTTTACAGCGGTTTTGCAACAGCTTTGCAACAGTTTTGCAACAATTTTGCACCTGTTTTTGCAGCTGTTTTGCAACAGTTTCGTAGCGGTTTTGCAGACATTTCGCAACAGTTTTGGAGCTATTTTGCTACAGTTTTGCAGCTGTTTTGCAGCAGTTGTGCAGTTGTTTTGCAACAGTTTTGCAGCTGTTTTGCAGCAGTTTTGCAGCTATTTAGCAGCGGTTTTGCAGCTGTTTTGCAGCGGTTTTGCAACAGTTTAGCAGCTGTTTCGTAGCTGTTTTGCAGCGGTTGTGCAACAGCTCTGCAACAGTTTTGCAGCTGTTTTGCAGCGGTTGTGCAACAGCGTTGCAACAGTTTCGTAGCGGTTTTGCAGCGGTTTTGCAACAGTTTTGCAGCCGTTTTGCAGCTGTTTTGCAAACATTTTGCAACAGTTTTGCAGCGGTTTTGCAGCTGTTTTGCAGACATTTCGCAACAGTTTTGGAGCTATTTTGCTCCAGTTTTGCAGCTGTTTTGCAGCAGTTTTGCAGTGGTTTCGCAGCGGTTTTGCAGCGGTTTTGCAGTGGTTTCGCAGCGGTTTTGCAGCGGTTTTGCAACAGTTTTGCAGCTGTTTTGCAGCTGTTTTGCAACAGTTTTGCAGCTGTTTTGCAGCAGTTTTGCAGCTATTTTGCAGCGGTTTTGCAGCTGTTTTGCAGCGGTTTTGCAACAGTTTAGCAGCTGTTTCGTAGCTGTTTTGCAGCGGTTGTGCAGTTGTTTTGCAGCTGTTTTGCAGCGGTTTTGCAACAGTTTTGCAGCTGTTTTGCAGCGGTTTTGCAACAGTTTAGCAGCTGTTTCGTAGCAGTTTTGCAGCGGTTGTGAAGTAGGGTTGTCACGATACCAAATTTCTGTTTCGATACCGATACCAATATGTGTTTCGATACTTTTCGATACTTTTCGATACTTTTTGTAAAAAGGTGGAACACTCTCAAATGTCAATATTTTCCTTTATTTTAAAGCAGACTTTGGGAACAATAACAACAATGAATATAATGAATAATTGGCATGGGATATTAAAATGTTCAAACCTTTAGAACAGTGTGAACAAGTAAAATAAAGCAATGCCATTCAAATTAAAGTCACCATGTTAAATAAAATACTGTAGCAGCAAAAACTCCTGCTTCTGAGTGGGTGGTGTCACCCTCTCTGAGCCAGGAGCACTGGACTTCTGTAATTGGGGGAGGGAGGTGGTACAGTATTTTAATTAACATGGTCATTTTAATTTACATGCCATTGCTTTATTTTACTTGTTCTCATTGTTCAAAAGGTTTGTGTTTTGAAACTATAGGCCACATGAAACATTAAATGGGCATAACTAGAAAAATAAATTGAGGCTCATCCTATCATCTACAGGACTGTCTCAGAAAATTAGAATATTGTGATTTTCTGTAATGCAATTACAAAAACAAAAATGTCATACATTCTGGATTCAATACAAATCAACTGAATAATGCAAGCCTTTTATTATTTTAATATTGCTGATCATGGTTTACACCTTAAGAAAACTCAAATATCCTATCTCAAAAAATTTGAATATTCTGGGAGTCTTAATCTTAAACTGTAAGCCATAATCAGTAATATTAAAATAATAAAAGGCTTGCAATATTTCAGTTGATTTGTAATAAATCCAGAATATATGACATTTTTGTTTTTTAAATTGCATTACAGAAAATAAAGAACTTTATCACAATATTCTAATTTTCTGAGACAGTCCTTTAGGATAGGATTAGATATTGTAGGCTAATGGAATGTTTTACAAAAGTGTTTTAATAATATTAATTCATATAATTCATAGCCTTAATGGTTTATAATATATATGAAACATTAAATAATATTAAAATATAAAAAATATATTAAAGTTATATTCTAGTCTGTGGAATTTATTTAAATATTTTAAGAATGTAATTTATTTTTTAAAAATATTTAAAAAAAATTGCATTTAATAACCATGGACGTGTTTTAACTCTGTGTATGTAGGCTACAGTAGGTTTACTACGGGCTGGGAGAGGCTCTGTACTTCTTTCATTGACATGACAGTGCAGTGAACTGGTGAACAAAGTTATCAGCTGTCGTTCTTTACTGAAGTCGGGGAACAAGTCCACGTGGTTGTCCTTTAAACGTTTGGACAAGTTTGAAGTGTTGCCTCCTTTTGCGAGACACGCGTTGTAGCACCGCTTGCACTGCGGTGCGTCTGGTTCAGTGGTTCGCCCTTATCGCTCGGTTTAAACCCGAAATATTTCCACAGCGTACTTCGATCCCCCATTTTGTCCAAAAGTACAGGCTTTTCTTAAGCTGCCATCTCTATTTATTTCAACTTTATTTC